>NW_007251357.1:69705-150145 GCF_000164805.1 Carlito syrichta | reverse complement strand
GAGCGGCCACTGCACTACAGTCTGGGTGACAGAGTGAGACTCCAACTCAAAAAAACAAAAACAAACAAAAATTGTTGTTTACTTGGTTCTAGTTACAGATAGTGCAGGAAAAGAAAAGGCAAAATATAGATTGCATTGATAAAACAATTAAATAGATATCTCAAATGTTATCAATATTTGGTTGCCACATATCACATTTAGCCTCAACAAATGAACAAAAGTTCCCTTCAGCTGCCCTTTAAGAGATTGTTCTTTGTTTTCAGTGATGATGCTAGTTAGGTAGTTATTTCCTACATAAACAAATATGAGTAAAAAAGATCAAAAAGTAATTGAGAACTTCAAGAAAAAAAAAAGTGTTAACGTTTGTTTTGAAAGAGCCCTACTACTATGGTTCAGTGAATTCCCCAGTGAGGTACCCTGTTTCATGGCCCTCTCAAGTCCTTTTAAAAATACATTTACATTTAAAGTTTCCCTTTAACATATTTTCTCTTTATTTGCTTGTTTTCAATTTCAGCTGACAAAGATATATATCTTCTCCATTCCACAATATTAGCCATCTAAAGGAAGGAAATAGATCCATTCCATGTTAACATCTCTAAATGAAGTCCCAGAACCCTTTCTTTGTAAATAATAGATTGGAGTATTTCATATACACATACATTTCTTTGTCTTACCTCAGTCTTATTATGAAAAAAAATCTATAAGGTACATCTCAGTAATGTGCATTTTAAATAATCTCCACGTGTAATTCTGATGCACACTGCAGTTTGAAGGTGCTAAAGTTTGATAATGAGACATTTGAGATAAAGTGAGCCTTAGCTGAGCCTGTATCTATCACCTGGGGAAAATTTAGATAAATTGTCATGTGTGCTTTGTTTTATAAATATAATAACAGTGGCTAGTAGTTAACACTTATTGAGTGCTTAGAATGTACCAGACATCATGTCAAATTTACATGTTATTCAATTGTTTTCACAACATGACTATGTGGAAGGGACTATTGCCATCTCTACTTAATAAGCAATAGTTTTAGAGTTGAAAATGTTAAATAACTTTGGTAAAGTAACTCAAGTAATGAAACCTAATGCCCCAAACCATTTTATTTAACCCTTTCACTGTACTATCCCCCAGAAAGAAATAAGCAAAGATTTTGTATCCATTGTTCAAAACTTCTGTGGGCTAATGAGATTACATCATCCTTGCACTTATTTTAGTCATATGGAGGAAACAAGATTCATATAACCTCTCAAAGGTGATTGCAACCTACTAACTTTTTAATATTATCTCTTAACTTTAGGTTGTTTCTTCTCATGTGCTCTGAAGAAAATACCATAGATCAACATTTCCCTGTTCAAAGTATCTTCTCATTTTTTTTTATGTAATAGTATACCTTCCTAAACTTTACCTTCTATTAGCTTTTTTTTTTTTTAAAACAAATCATTTATAGAGAAGGTATGTATTGAATATTGACTAAATGCCAGGCACTGTGGTAATGTTAGAGATACAGTGATTAACAGCAGTTTTAGTCTATAGCTTTAAATAAATAAGCAAATTTAAGAACTTCCATAAGATTCTAGATGTTAGGAATGAAACACAAAGGACTGAGATGCAAAAATCTTTGGAAGAACCAATTTTAATTATAATTTTTTAAAGTCTTTTTTGAAGAGGTGACATTTAGATTGAAACCTGCAGAAAAGACAACAAAGGGAAATGACCCTATACAGAAATAACAGCAAATTCAAAGTTTTTGAGATGACAAAGACCTTGAATGTCAGAATTCTTTGGAAAAGACCCATCGAGCCGGCATTCAATGAGAAATGAGGATAGTAGTCTAGCTTTAAGACTGCAGGGATGAGTAAGATAATTGGGTTATCTTCTGAGTTGAAAGGAAAACCACTGAGGGGTTTTGTGCAAGGGAGTGACATTATTTTGTTTACCCCTCTAGAGAATCTTTTTTGCTAACATGTGAAGAAGAGATTGGAGGGGAGTGAAACACTGAAAGACTAGTCAGTAGTCTATTGTAGTAATCCAGAGAAGAGAGGATGGTTGTCTGACTAAAGGAATAATTTTGGAAATAAAGGAAGCAGATAATTCTAAAATATAACTTACACGTGTAATTGACAGGATATGGACATAGATTTAATAGAGGCAAAAGGAAAGAAAAAAAGTCAAGCATGATTCCTTAGTTTCCAGATCTAACTCCTTTGAGAGTGCTGAATAGAACATTTAGAAAGAGGAGATATTTATGAGGATTTGTAGGAAAAAGAATGGGGAAAAAAAGACTGATTATAATAACACTTTGATTTAATAAAACTTGAGGTGTCTGAGAAAAATCAAATGTAGATGGCTATCGGCTATATAAACTTAGGACTCAAAACAAAATTCTAAAATAAAAATATAAATTTAAGAATAATTAGTATAGATATGCTATTTAAATTCATGGAAGTGAATGAAATTATCTAGGCAAAGAGAAGTATTTAGAATGGGACCCTGAGGGACTCTAGCATTTAGAGGTCAGATGAAAGAAGCTGAGATATCAGAGAAATTTAAGAAAGAAGGCCCTAGAGGTAAAAACAGAACAAAACAAAACAAAACAAAACAGAAAACAAATAGAGCCTGTTGTCATGGAAGCCAGGATAAGTGTGTGTTAGAAATAAAAGGATGTAGCCAGGCTTGGTGGCTCAGCCTGTAATCCCGCACCTTTGGGAGGTTGAGGTGAGTGGATTGCCTGAGCCCGCGGGTTCGAGACCCGCCTGGGCAGGCGAGACCTCATCTCTACAATAAATCAAAAAAATTAGTCAAGCGTGGTAGCGCGCACCTGTAGTTCCAGCTACTTGGAAGGCCAAGGTGGAAGGATCACCGGAGCCCAGCAGGTCGAGGCTGCGGTGGCTGGGAGCGGCCACTGCACTCCAGTCTGGGCGACAGAGTGAGACTCCAATTCAAAAAAAAAAAAAAAAGAAATAAGAGGATGTGGTCAAGTATATTGAATGCAGGTCAAGTAAAATAAAGGCAAATAATTTGTGCATTTGATTTAGCACTATGGTTATCATCAGTAACCTTGACAAAAGCAGTTTCAGTGAAGCAGGAGAGAGTAAAGCCAGATTACAAAGTGTCAAAGAGTAGTGGAAACAGAGCATGGTTTCCAGAAACTCTACCATAATCCAATGCACTGAGTCTAAAAATTTCAACTGTGTAAAATGTGGAGGGTTATTATTTCAAAGTTAATGAAATGACCTGTGAAACTATCACACTAGTAGTTCCAAGAATCAAGCTGTGTGCTGCACATTCATCCAAGTCCTGACTATAATTTGGCACCAAATTGCAGTTGTCCACTCTTGTTCAAATATAGAGAGAGATGGTTCTGGATCCTAGATCAGTCTGGACTCACGGGACATTTGCAATGACCATGATTTCTTCTGATATTAGACTGATTGCATTTGTGCTAGGAGAATACTGGAGATTTGGTGTCCACACTCTACCATTTTATATCAATCCTACCATTCATTCCACAGCCTAACCACTCCTTCCATTTTCCATTCCAAAGTAAAAAAAATTTAACCTGCTCCCTCTTGGTCAGTGAACAGAATCAAATTGCCAGTTGCTTTATATCAAAATTTAAGAAGCAGATTTTTTGTATGTATAAAAACTTTCTGCCACTAAGAAAAGTAAAAACAAAGGTGATAGCTGGGAGTGAAGTTAGGAGCTTTTTATTTGTTTTGTTTAAGAGGGAGCTAGTTTAGCATATGAAATGCTGATCGAAATAATCCAGTAGATGAACTTTCATAGGAACACAAAACTGCCAGCATTAGGTGGGCAACAAAGACTGGCAGCACATGGCAATATCAAAACTTACATATCTGGGTTTAGCGCAGGATATCTGACCCAGAATAAGAAAGTAAAATTGCTGATCTAAGAACATATGGATATACTGCAAGAAATTAGAGTAAGGGTTTAGGCTCACATCTTAAGACCAGATCACAACTACTGAAACTGAGAGCAGAAACAGAAACTTGTCTTAGAAACAAAGTGCAAGTTTAGAGGCAACAGAGCAGATTCAGCAAAAGTTCCAGTTCAATGATGAATCTTTGGAACCATCAATTATGTTTCCTAATCAGAAAGCAGAGAACTATAAACCCCAAGACAAGGTTAAGTCAGTAGCTTAATTCTGTAATTTAATTCTTATCAAAGAGGTAGGCACTGGAGGGATACAGAACAAAAACATGATGGCTGCCATTAGATAGAACTCCTAATGTAATATCACTTTCAAGATTCACAATATCACTTAAAAATTATCTGTCAACTCTACTTTCACTTCAGATTAATTTTTAAACTTTTAACAAATTTTCCCATGTTACATTTTATGATATATTCTCCATCTCTTTTTAATATTTTTGCTACAAATGTGCTAAATTACAGAATTGTGGAATACACCAGGTTTAAATCTTCAGTTCATTACTTACTATATATGTGATATTTTATAACTGAAATCTAAGTGCCCATTTGCTCTTTGTAAAATAGTGATAACTAATAATTTTAAAATGCTTTCTAAAGATAAAATGGAAAACGTATGTAAGATAGCTAGTGTCATCCAATAGATAATCAGTAAATATGAGTTTCTTCTCCTTTTCATAACTTATTTAGCATAGATTAGTGCAATATATGGCGAAATGCTCACTGTTCTGTTTGTGGTCTTTGCTTCATTCTTTCCAGAATGACTTTAGGTAAGTTCATATTTGTGAAATACTCTTAGTCAACTGTTTAATAGGTTATCTTTTTCAACAAGATAATCTCTAGCTTTAGATTGCCAACTATCTGTTATGTACATCCTGAAATTACAAATCAGACTTGGCTACTTACTGCCACTTAAAAATATGCTTTTCACACCTGTGTTTCTCACTGCCTCTTCAGCTTAGAAAGTTTTTTCAGGTTATACTGATCTAACAAACTGTCCATCATGGCCCAGATATAGTTCTTTTCATCCACAAAGATACCTGATATCTTTGTGCTGTTAATGAATGTTTCGCCTCCAAAATTAGTGCTTATTATTCTCAACTTTCATTTGGTGATTAGTCATATATAGAAATTGCCATCTGCAATACACCTCTACTGAGTTACTTCTTGGCTCACTCCTCAGTGTTAGATAACTAAGAATTCTGAACTCCTTTGCTAAACTTTACTTACTCCTATACCTTCTAGAACCAGGTCTGGCTAAGGCTCTGGACAAGGACAATACCAGTTGGTGTGCTTCATTTATTTATTTTAAGAACCTGTTGATCCTATCCACAGAATCCCATAAATATCTGACTACATGTCCACATATAAAGGATCCTCATGGTCCTTCTCACTTTCCTTACACATATATTTTTTGACTGTCCCCTTGAGAGTCATCTTCTCTTTCAACAGAATGTGCTTTGATATGGAGAAGGAAGAGAAAAAAAAAAAGAAGAAAGAAAAGGAGAGAAACTTCTGTCCACACACGTATAATTCAAGTAATGAAATATTAAATATTTTCACACTTGTTTTTTTAAAAAATAATGTTACCAATTTTAAGTTTAACTTTAAAGTCAAAATAAATTTGAAAACTCCTGGTTGTTGTGGGAGATTTCATGAAGGAAAAAGTAAAAAGAAAGAAAACAGGATAGTTGAAATTTTCCTGGATAATGTTTGCAGGAGATAATTAATTAATTAATTAATTAACTGTGTAGTCACTGAACATTAACCAGATGCAAGAAGTACTTTTCTACAACCTAGGTACAAAAGTGAATAACCCTTCGTGTTTTTTGTTTGTTTTTGAGTCTGAGTCTCACTCTGTCGTTCAGGCGGGAATGCAGTGGCACGCTCATGATTACCCCAACAGCAACATACTGGGTTCCAGCAATCCTTCTGCCTCAACCTTCCAAGTAGCTGGAACTACAGGTGATTGCTACCATGCCAGGCTAATTGTTGATTTTTTTTTTTTTTGTAGAGATGAGGTCTCGCCAAGTTGCTCAAGTTGTTCTTGAACCAGCAGGCTCAGGCAATCCATTTGCCTTGGCTTCCCAAAATACTGGGATTACAGGTTGAGCCACCGAGCCCGGCCATGATGAATAATCCCTTTTCCTTCATGGATATTAAGAATGATACACAATAATCAAGTTACCTTATAAACAAATGTGGAATTGAAATAATGGCAAGAGCTATAAAAGGTAGGTGCATAGTGCTATGGTAGCCCTAATAGGGGAACTTTGTCCTGGGAAAAGAGTTCATACAAAACTTTCTTAAACTAAGTAGGAATTACCTAGATAAAGAAGTAAAGATTTTTAGGTAGAGGAGCTAGCATATGCAAAGGTCTATGCTATGATGGAACATGAAAATTATGATGAACCAAAAGATCAGTTGTAGTGGGTGGGAATGATGGTGAGGAAGTGCCAATGGCAAGAAGAACCTTTATAAAACAATGCCTATGAAGAGCTTTGCTGGCAATGAGGCAGCACCAATTTTTCTAAGGTCGAGGTACTATATTTAATTTTGTATGCCATAGAAAAAGTAGTTGAGTTGGAGTCTCACTGTCGCCCAGCCTGGAATGCAGTGGCATGCTCCCGGCCACTGCAGCCTCGACTGCTGGGCTCAGGTGATCTTTCTGCCTCAGTCTTCCAAGTAGCTGGAACTACAGGCACACTCCACCATGCTTGGCTAATTTTTTGATGTATTGGAGAGATGAGGTCTTACCAAGTTGCCCAGGCTAGTCTCGAACCCGTGGGCTCAGGCAATCCTCTCACGTTGGCCTCTCAAAGTGCTGGGATTACAGGCTTGAGCCACCTCGCCCAGTCTCACAAGTTGATTTTTATGTCCAAAAGATTGCTCTAGCTGCAAAGCTGCAAAGAGAGGAAGAGTGTTTGGGGTAAATGGTTATGACACTGGGGCCATAATTTTGATAAGAAGATAGTGACAGGGTAAGAAGATAAAGATTGAAATGGAGATAAATACAGAGTTTATAATATTGTTGGTGGACAAATTAATAAGCAGCAGTGATCAAAGAAGACTACTGGATTTCAGACTTGTATGGCTAAATGGTAGGTGATAGCTCTCATCGAAAGGGAAGCAGAAGGAAAATGACATATGGTGGCGGGGGAGTGTATGTGCTTTGTTTTGAACATACCAAGTCTGAGGTACCTCTAATTCATCCAAGAGAAGATAAACAAGAGAACAGTTGGACATACAATAAAAATTCTAATACTTGCATAGCATCTAATATGCTCAAGGTTTTTTTCCTAAGATATTTATTTAAATGTCTTCTGGAAATCCAAGGAGAGGACTGAGATACATATGTAAATATATAAACTACCAGCATTTAGATCATTTAGATAGTAAAGTTATCTATGGCTTTGGATTAAACAATTTAGGAAAAAATATGGAATGAGAAAAGAAGAAAGATTAGCAATGCATCTTGAGAAACACCATGTAAAGCCCCATAGATGAATATAAACAAATAAGGAAGGGAAAAAAAAAAGAGTTGCCAAAATAACAGAAGGCAAACAAGGTAGTCTTGGTTCACAAAAGTTAAGGGGAAAAAAAAGCGTTGTTATCAGGAAGTCAAGTAAGATGAAAGTTGGAGAGCATCTGTTAATCATGAGTTCATTCACAGGGATGATGGATAAGATTCCATCTTTTAGTATGTTGAAAGAATGAGATGAAGTGACAAACAAAGGAATGCAAGTGTAGACAGCTCTTTTGAAAAACTTGACTCCAAACTAAAGGAGACTGGTAGAAGAGAGAAAAAAATGGTAGCTACAGAGATAAGCATTTGAGTGGTTATATTTTCTTTTTTAAAAGAAGAAAATTTGAATGCGTAAAACAATTGAAACAGGAATTATATCAGCATCAACAAAAACATTAGAAAGGATCTATTTGAGATTGAGGGGCGGAGTGTAAAATTGAGAAGGAAAAATTGAGCAATTGTTCTTGAAAATTAATTGGAGGGATCAGTCTTAAATAGAAGAGTGATGGAGGAGGTAGGTTCATTTGTTTGGTATCTTGAAAGTGAAGCAATTCTTCTCTGATGAATTATATTTGATTAGTAAAATAAAAAGCTGAGAAAAGTAAATGAGGAGTATGAGGAGAGTAGAAAATGTTTGAAATAGTCTTAAAGGGTGGAGAGTGGTAGAATGATTTGACAAGAGAAATGTGGTAGGACTTTTGAATAGCGTTGAAGGAGCATTTGCGTTTATAATCATAAATGTGCAGTGATGTCATCTTCTGTGCTGTTTGCCTCTTACCAGCATGAGTAATCAGCTGCTCAGAGACAGGCATGGAGAGAGTGGATAATTGGTATATTAGTTATAATTAAGTTTTAACTGTGAGTAGCAAAAACAAAATAAACAAGAAACCCTTGGTAACAGAGTAGATTAATAAAGAACAATTTTTTTTTCTTTCTGAAAATTTACTTTGTTAATGATGCTCCACTGTATTCTGTTTGGTTCATCTGCTTGGTGTGGCTTCCTTTCCACATTCACTGCAGGAGACAAGAGGGCTTCTGCATTCCAGTCATTAAGTCTAAATTTTCACATGCTTGAAAGAGGAAGGAGTGAGTAGAGCATGTGCTCTTTCTCCAAAGGACAATCCTGAAATTGTGCAATGTAGTCATATGGTCACAACTAGCTGAAGGAGATGTTGACACATTTAGTATTTATTCTAGATATCCACACGCCAAGACAACATTCAAGTGTTCTGTTACAAACTAAGAAGAGAAGATTAGCTAGTAGAAGAAAACCAGAAGTCTTTCTTAGAGTTAGAGTAATCCAGGAAGAGAATATTTCAAGGTGGGTGATAGTAGTTGTCGCAAAAGAAGCAAGCTGGATAAAGTAAAGGCTGTGGCTCAGGCGAGATGTTTAAATTGGAGTTTGGGAGGTGGAGCAGTTTTAAATAATTAAGTAGCTGAGGTATGTGTGAGGATGTCCTTGGACATGAAGTGAGGGACTGAAACATGTGTTTGGATAAAAAGGGATATGGATGTTTATGTTCCAAATGGGAGCAAGGTGTGAGTGGGGAGGAAGCTCTTCCCAAATACAGAAGTTGTTGATAAATGAGAAGTTATGAGAGGCATGATAAATGATAAAAGTAGAGAACAGAAGAGGATGATACAATTGAATGTCATGAGCCAGGGATAGGCTTTTAAAATTATATTGGTGAGGTAATCTGAAAGCCGCAATGAGTAGCAAAGATGTTTAGATGCATTTCTAGTTTGAACGCATACGATTTAGGAAAATTGATTGCCACCACCTCATAGGGTATAGAGGAATTAATATTTTTTAAAGATCAGCAAGTGTCAGTTGAGGTAATGAGGAAAAAAAAATTAAAGATTGAGATAAGTGTGTTGGTCTATGAATTGTAATTTCATAGTAGGAGAGATTAGGACTAAGGAGGGGCCAAGGGAGAATTTCAGAGAACTATGAAAGAGAACACTGGAGAGAGAATTAATGGAAATGGTTGTACAACAACAGGGAGTAGAGAAAGATACCTGTTGTTTCTATAGTTACCTTGATATGGATAGACTTTGGTCCTAGTGACCAGGGGAGTTCTCATGCTGGTGAGGTGATGGCAGACCCAGAAGTCAGAGATTCCAGGTGTTTCAGAGACCAGATGGAGAGAGAATTGTTGCTGCGGGGTCCCTAGTTTCCTGGCCTGGATGATGGTGATTCCAGAAAGTTGGAGGCATCACTCATTATCAGTTAGTTGACTGTTATTAAGTCTGTTTGTACCACTTCCCACAAAAATATTAATTTTAAAAGTAACATAAATAAAATTTAGAATGTTGTTCTTATTACCATAGTAATTTGTTTGATAAAACACATTCACCCAGAAGAAATCTTAAATTACTGATATTTTCATCTTTCCAGACAAATCCCTTTTGATTTAAAGAAAAGACAAATATTTTATATTAAAGAACGAATGCATGTTAAATTGAATGTTTTTGTTTGAAACTAATTAAATTATTCAAAGTTTTTACCTTTTATATTATTTTTTGGTTCTTTTGCATAGTCCATGAAAGCTATACTTTTACACTTCAATTAGTGGATTCCAAATATAGTTTTTTATCTCAAATGATTGTGAAGATTTAAAGTTGGTATTTGTCAGATTATACATCCCAGCCTTGACTTATTTAATATAGAATTAGTGGTGAGGAATGCAACACCCAATGATCCCATTTTTACTACAGTGGTTAACTTTACAAGCAGTTTCTCAGAATTATGAAAAATCAAAGCTGAAGGTAAGGTTAGATGTTGTTACCTGTAGTCCTCTTATTTTACATGTGGAAACAGTCCTTGATCAGAATAGTGTTCTGCCATCAGCCAGTGGGCTAGCGTGTGGTAGAAATAAACTGGGATAGAAGTATCCTGTCTATAAAACAGTGCTCTTCATACCAGTGCCTCGTTTCCATAGGGTTATCTGTAACTGCGATAGTACGTACTGCTCTGAGGGTCTGTTCAGGAACAGGGGAGGAAGAGAACCTCTGTACTGATTTGTGAACTTTTGTGTCTCCATCTCACCATCCTTGTATTTAGAGTTGTCCTACCTTTTACATGTCATCTTCAGTGTAAGTTGTCTATGGGCAGAGATGTGATCTCTTCACTTTTGTATTCCCTTTGCAGGAAGCATGTGGTAGACAGAGTGGACCTTCAAGGTAGACAGAGTGGACCTTCAATAATGTCTGCTGAAAGAACATGTGGCCAAATGAATGTGCTACCTCTCTTTAGGTAAGGTGGGATTGGAATGAAACTATACAAAACAAAACAAATCCCCCACAAAACACACACACACACACACACACACACACACACACACACACACACACACATGCAAAAGCGTAATATTTGTCTTGGCAGAGAAAGAAATAAAGAACATTAGAGTGGGAAACAGTGCTGCTTAATCAGAGGCAAAGAACGATTCCTCTAAGTGAAGGCCCTGCCAAGGAAAGTAGATTGTCTAGGGTAGGAGATGTGTACCGAGGGGGAGGCTGCCTGGTGAGACTGAGACTAGTTTTAGGAGGACTCATCTCATTTATACAGAGAAGGGAACAGTCAGGTTAGTTTGACATATCTTTGGATGTTTTCATTATTTCTGTAAACCAAAGTTCTGAAGTGTATCAGGGCTCAAAGCCAGACTCTCGTTATGAATAATGAACTTAAATGAGGTCTTTTGTGTTGATTATCTGATGATTCATTCTAATGTGGCAGTCATTTTG
Source organism: Carlito syrichta (assembly GCF_000164805.1). NCBI lineage: Eukaryota > Metazoa > Chordata > Mammalia > Primates > Tarsiidae > Carlito > Carlito syrichta. Next base: position 138,924 of record NW_007251357.1, on the reverse strand, counting down.
GACTATAATGAGAAAAAAATACAGAATGTGTTCAGGAGGCATTTTTGATTCATGGCCTTTCTTTTTTGATTTATTATTCTGAGATATTCAATTTGAAAAGCAAATTGTTTGATACTAAGTGATAGATTATTTTTCTTCAGTGTGAAAAAGGCCATGTTGACAAACCTGGAGGAGGAACTAACATTGATAGGGGAGAAATTTCTCTCTTCATGATCCACCAGGAAGTGAGGTTGACTCTAAAAATGAAAGAACCCTTGTATAAAATAATTATTTTATACATCTTTTATTCCTTTAATAAATAATTTTGAATAAGCCTCATCTAATGCCAAGCCCTTTACTAAGCCCAGTGGAGAAGTGACAAAGTTAAAAGCAGTCATAGGCTCTCAGGAAGAGGCAAAGCATGCCACAGGAAATGACTAAAGAACAATGAAAAGTCCTCATAACAAATGCTTACTAAGGTCAAGCAACAATATACATGGAAGGGGAAAAAAAGCAGGAAAAGTGCTCACAGGGAAACTGAATTTATCAGGGAAGACTTCAGAGAAAAACAATGTACACTGAAATTAAATTGGACTCAAGCATTTGCAGGAAGTTGGGCCCTGGAAGACCAGATGTGTAGGTGTGGTTGTAGAATCTCCAGTGTCTTGAGGTTATTTTTAAAATTCTAAAGAGAGAAAAGTAGAGAAGAGAAAAGAATTATAAAAACTGTACCAAGATATATTTTTAAAGATCTAAATAAGTGGTAATATGTATTATTTCATGGAGAAGAATATTGTGATACTATAAACTCAACTTAAGTTTATCTATTTATTCAATCTAATTCCAAACAATTCTCCAAAGTCTTTTCTAGACTAGGTAATATGATTGTAAAATTTACCTGAAAGAGTAAAGGGCCAAGAACTTTGGAAGGAGAAACTGGGAAGGTTACTTGCTTTACCAGGGATTGGGATTTTTTGTAAAGCTATTGTAATGACAAAAGGTTGTGAGTTCGAATTAAAGAAATTAATCAGAAGCATAAAATAGAGAGCTGAGTTCTAATTCCACATCTTTCAGTGTCCATGCCAGAAATAGGATATAAAGCTAATTTGAGATAAAACCTTGATTTAAATAGCAACTTAAAAAAAAGTTGTAAGTGCTTGGCTAGCTAACATGAATCTCTTTAATACTGAATTCTATTCTCCAGTGAATGTCACAGATATAAATGTCACTTATTTAGTCAATACTTTAAAAAAATATATTTTAATTTATAAACTTCAAAATTTAATTTTTAATTATTACTTTATTTGAAAACATAATTTTATGTTTAAAGAACGTTGTGAAATGGCCTGGTTTGGATACCTTTAAATGTCAATTCCCTGGTGAAACTTCTCCTGACTCCCTGTGGCAGAATGAACTGCTGTGTTCTTTGCGTTTCTCCAGCTATCTGCACAAATAGTCATTATAATACATTTTATTTTATTTTTTAATATTTGTCTTCCCTTCTAGAGACTGAACTCATCAAGGAAAAAGACGATATCTTTTCATCTTTGTGTCACTTGGGCTGAACAGGGTATTTGACCTATGGTAAACATTCAATAAATATTTATTTAAAGAATAAAACGGTGAACGGATCTCTTTTAGAGGGTTTAGATGAAGAACCTTCTGAATGCAGGGACAGGGCCTGGAACACTACTTAGGGAATCATTTCCAGCACTGTTTTATAATTCAGTGATGAAATGGGAATGGGGAATGTTAAAGATCATACAGGTAAAAACAAATAAAAATTCAATTCATTTAGAAAATATTTCCTTTTCAATTGTAGACATTTTGAAAGTACATCATTTATTCTCAGTCCCAAGCTAGTAATTTCAGAACAGCAAACACAGTTATATTTTATGCTGCTTTCTTAGAACAAAACACATTAATTATATTCATGTGAGAAGGAATAAAAGGTATCTTGAAATTCCAAACAAAATGATTTCTTGATGACAAGAGATGCACCAATTAAAATCAGATACTGAATAGAAAAGTTTGACAACTGCATCGTGATAGACATTTTGAGAGGCGGCAGAGAATCTGACACATGTGCATTGTGTGTTTCAACCTAAATAAGACTAGGAGAAAAAGAGATGTGTAAATAATCTGCATAAACAAAGTCATGAACTAACCTAGAGCCTTGGTTTAGGATATTCTTGTGAATTTCCAGAAGAGATTTCTCTGTTCCTCTTCACATAGTTAATCACCAGTTTACTCATTTGTTCATATATACTCCTCTCTACAACACTGTATATGTTTATTAAAAGAATATGATTTTTAAAAAATTCAGCATGTTATCTACTTCAAGGCCCCATTTTTCCTATCTAGAAACCTCTATTTGACAGGACTGCGCATGTTGCCAAATTAGTAGCTTATTTACTTATTTGTTTGTTTGCTTATTTATTTATTTATTTGAGTTGGAGCCTCACTCTGTTGCCCAGACTGGAGTGCAGTGTCATGCTCACGGCCACCCCGGCGTCGACCTGCTGGGCTCTGGCAATCCTTCCACCTCAGTCTTCCAAGTAGTTGGAACTACAGGTGCACGCTACCATGCCCGGCTAATTTTTTGATTTTTTTTTTTATTGTAGAGTTGAGGTCTTGCCAAGTTGCCTGGGCTAGTCTTGAACCCGCAAGCTCAGGCAATGCAATCACCTCGGCCTCCCAAAGTGCTGAGATTACAGGCTGAACCACTGAGCCCAACCAGTAGCTTATTTTTATCATTCAAAACTATAAGCCTTAGATATAGCTTTTAAATAATTAATTTAGGTAATTGATATAGTTCAGGTGCTAATTCCATTATAAGGCTATTTTAAAGTGATAATTCTCATTGACTACATTCAATTTTCCATTTGTTGAAGCATGTCTATTTTCAGAACATACTGTTTTATAACCATTCCATAGACTTCATAAGGGTTATGAACAGAGACTTTGGAGCCAGACTACTTGACTTTCGATTCCAGCTCTGTCATGCATTAGCTCTCTGAGCTTAGCCCACAGCTTAACTCTTCAATGCCTTTATTTCTGTATCTATAAAATGGTGATGCTGATAATAAAAGGAACTATTCATAAAACTATTTTGAGATTTGAGCAATTTGTGTTAAAGCATTTAAAGTAGAGTTGAACTTATAGAAAACTGTTTTTTTAAATTACTGTCATTTATTACTATTTATTTATGTATTTGCTTTGTACTATGCTTGTTATCATTTGGTGCAGAGACAACAGCCACTGATATTAGTCTCCGATTTCTTCCCTGCCATGAGGGTTTCTGGCTCTTTATCCATGAAAGATCAATTGATGAGTCCCAACTGTAGGTTTGGACCCTTGTTACTCCCTTTTGCCCAAATCTGCTCTTCATAGATCTACATTCTTGTTGGGTTGGCGTGGTGAGGGTGGAGCAGGTGGATGCCAGCCAGTAGGAAATGCATGGGTTTCCATATCCTCTGTCTTTTAGGCAAGTTAATCCAATGGAGATCTCAGAGATCAAAGGAGAAAGAAAATTGAGGTTAGGGTACCTATTTTCTTACATCACCAGACTCCTTTCCTGTGATTGCCCAGTATGGTTATATTCTTCCATGGAAGTACTATTTCTCTCAAGGTGGGAAACAATACAGTAGCACTCATTCCTCCTTGGTTTCGGGAACTTCTTGCTCACCTCACCTTTGAGTTTATGAGGGGAAATCCCTGGATTACTAAACCCTTCCTTGTGATTCCCTTAACCCCACATATTTGAAGGTAGTGCCTGTGAGAATGAATTCTTCTTAACTTGCCCTAATTTGAATGGGACATTGCTCAGGTTGGTACCTCAGCTGGCAGCATCTCTTCCACAATCAATCTCACAGGAGCAGAGCCGACTTCAACAGGCTCAACTCATACATCTAATAGGGCTTAGCATTTGTTTTATTACTTATCATTCTTGAAATTTGGAGTTGGTAGCCAGGCATGGTAGTGTGTGCCTGTAGTTCTGGCTACTTGGAAGGTTGAGGCGGAAGTATCACCGGAGCCCAGCAGGGCGAGGCTGCGGTGGCCGGGAGCATGCCACTGCACTCCAGTCTGGGCCACAGGGTGAGACATTGCTTCTGCCTTGCCTTGGGTGGTACTGAAGTATAAATATCTGGGACTGTCTTCTTGAATTTCCTTCTGGTCACTAGGAGAAATTCCAGTCCAGTTTGTAGCATCTACCAGATACTTTGCCAATCCTTTCTAGTCCCCTACCTCACTGTGTGGAGTAATATGGACTCATAATTCTTCATAAGCCCAACTATTGTTTTGAGTCCCTATTTCAGTGTTCAAGAACTGAAATACTAAGATGCAAATGACCCTTTTGTATCAGGTTCTCCAAAGAAGTAGAATCAACAGGTTGGAAATGAAGAGATGTATCATGGGGAATCAGCACATGTGCTTGTGGAGACTGAGAAGTCACATGGTACCATCTGCAAGCTGAAAATCTAGAAAAATGAGTAGTATAATTCCAGTTTTGAGTCCAAAGGCCTAAAAATCAGGAGTAACGATTGTGTAAATCTCAATTTGAGACAGAAGAGGAGCAATGTCCCATCTAAACCAGGCAGGAAGTAAAAGGGGAGAATTCCTCCTTCCTCTGCTTTTTATTCTATTTAGGCCCTTAGTGAATTAAATGATGGCCGCTTACATTGGAGGGGACAATCTTCTTTACTGAGACCACTGATACAACTGTCAATCTTATCCAGAAACACCCTCACTGACACATCCAGAAATACTATTTAATTTGGGTACACATTGGCCCAGTTAAATTAACAGACAGAATTTACCATCATACTCTATTCTTCAAAGTCTTGCCTTTTATCTGAGATCCACTGTAAATATGTGCTTTTACCTGAATTGAATCTCCTGAAACAAGTCTATTGTCTTGAACCTCCCTGCTGTGCTTGCCTAGACTAATCTCTATAGACATTTTAGTTATCTTGGGGCCACATGCCAAAACCCAGAGAAGGGGACTCTGACCAACAGGCTTCACTTTGATTCACTGTGAGCCATCCATTCTGCATGCCTTCCTGCTCTGTTTTGAAGTTGGGCTGTCTGAAAATCCACTGTGCTTCTTGACCTTGAAAAATCTACACATTTATACACATGCGGACATGTTTGCACACACAGGGAATGCAAAATGCCCTTTGATTTCTAACTGCATTTGGTTAAAAGCAACAAAATAGAAGTGTGAAGAATCAAGGAATCAGAAAAAGCATCTACTGAGAGTCAGAATACACAGAGATAGTCATAGTTTTAATCTCTGCAGAAAAAAGCCAAGCCAAAAGTGATATATGGAGAGTGAAAAAAGTGCAAACTAATGGGTGGCTGGTTAAATCCATCTTCAATAATTCATTTGGAAATGAGTAGCAGAATAAAGCCTGAGAAATTTGAAAATGTCAAGAAGAGAGACCTATTAAATGACTTTCCTACTGTTATCCAAGGTCAAGAGAAACATGAGCTTGAAACCATGAAAGTCCTGGCTCCTGATTTTCAGTTTTAACAACTAGATGACATGCTCTGTTCTCCAAGGTACAGTCCCTTTTCTTAGACAAATGAAAAGGAAACAAACCTGAGTTAAACAAATTTAATCCAGATTACCCTGGTTTTATCTGTTAAAAGTCATTTGTTTAGTATAAGTGGCAGTGGGTGTGAATTATTCAATGCCCATATCCTTCCCAACTTTAAGGATTTTTTTAAAGCTAGGTATAAAGACCATTAATAATTGATAAAGCATTTGTAAACCCTTAGCAAATGAACAGTCAAGGGACACATTAATAAAACATCTTTAAAAATCTCCATCTCTGGGAGGATTCTCATCACGCTGTGTCCCAAAACAGAGTCAATGGGGCTGCTTCTCCTGCTGCTCTTGGTACTGCCCAGCACGTCTAACAAGGTGAGATAGCAGGTGGATGTCAGGGCCTTTTAGGAAGCCAGAACCATCTTTCATACAAGTTAACTATACCCTCTCCCACTGATTCAAAGCTTAGACCCAATCCCAAAGTAAATAAACCCTTAGTCAAAATTTTTCTGCTGGGTCACTAAATATAAATTTATAGATGAACCTTTTGACATTTCTATTTGCAAAGCAAAACATTCAAGATCCTAGGGGAAACAAAGGGTTAGGCATTTAGGAAGGGCCAATGAAAATTTTCACCTTGAGGTCGCTGTTCACATTCAGCTCAGACTAAAGGAGCAGTTAGGGTCACTGAACACCACAGCTTTGAGACAGTTAAGTGGCTTGGCTCATCTTATCCTTCCTGGATAAAGCAAAAGAAATAAAAATGTATTTTACTGACATGGCATCTTTCTTAGCAATGAAGAGGAGTGCAGACACACACAAAAAATAGCTATTAGCATATCAACCTGTCACTGCCCTTGGGCAGAGCAGAAGTTGTCAAAAATCTCAGTGTAAATACGATCAACAGGCAAGGGTCAGGAATTAGGAACAGGGAGGCACCTGCTGGAATCCTTTAGAAAGAACTATCTACTCAGGGTATGACTTGAGGTCCTAGTAAGGGAATCCTAATAAGGATTTCTTTATTAGGTAATATCTCCCCAAGTCTAGGTGCAGAGTGGTTATTTTAGAGATGGTGAAAATTTTTGTCATTAGTAGCACCCCCAAACATTTATTGAACACTAGCTATATACATGACCATGTAGGCACTCATGATATTTATTATAGGATCCTGGCTGTGCTTCCTGAACATTTCACTCTTATTTGTGGAGCTGAAATTTATAGGTAAACAGAGAAATGATTTTTCAAGGTGGCACAAAATTTCAAAGTATCAGGATAGAAAATATTTCCACTTAATGAATGAAATGAGTATTTTAAGAATCTACCACTGATACAATTAAGGATATTATAAGATAATAAGACATCTATGCTCTTGATTCCTGTATATTTTGACCTAATTTATTTAACATTTTATCTACTTAAAGTCCCATTTGCTGGTTCAGTTATGTTTAGGTCAAAATAGAAATGCTAGTTGAAACATAGAGATTATACTCTCTGCTGTGACTGAACTCCAGTAACTTCGGTCCATTTATAAAAAGTGCAACTTTAATAAAGCTCTATTAAAATGTCTAAAAGAGAATAAAATCATTTCCCTGAGTAATTTCAATGGTTTATCTTTCTAGTTTATGTTGGAGTTAGGGTTAGGATTAGGATAAAGATTAGAGTTAGCATTGCTCCAGATTTTTCTGCTTTATAAAAGGAGGTTTCCAAAATGAAAACATATCTTCATTCCAGGAAGCCTTCCTCTTTGTTTCATTTAATCATTCGCTAATTTATTCCTCAGCAAAGCCCAATGCCATGTGCTATAATCCACCCTAGTCCAATCCCCATCCACTCTCACCTAGACTAATGCATCATTCTTATAACTGGTCATCCTCTTGCCATTCTAGCTCTCTCATAACACTATTCTACACAGCATTCTGAAGGATCTTTGACAATGATAATTAGACTGTGCAAGCCCTCTGCTTAAGACCCTCCTTTACACAGCACACAAGGGCTTACTTGATGATCTCACCAACTTCTGTTCACATTTTAATGATGGCAAAGCACACAAACACCAGTCTTTTTGCTGTTGTCATTGTTGTTCCTTCTAAGTCCACAACTAACAGAGCTTACATTCTGTTTCTTGTCCCAGAAACACTCTGATATCAGATATTTGAATCTTCACTTCTTTATTTTCATTCGGGCATCAGCTTGAACATCAGGGAGGCCTTTCCTGATTATTCAACCTGTGTACTAACTGCCTTCTCTTGCATAGCAATCCACCCCACTTCTACTTCCTGGTCACTCTCTGTCATCTACTTTTTAATTTTTTTTTTCAAAAATGATTACTGGGTTTATTTACTTCTTTATTTTTCTATCTTTCTACCCCATCCCCAATTAGAAATAAATTGCAGGAAAACAAGACCATATTAAATGAATGCCAAATTTCATAATTTAACATAGTGCACTTAAGATACAGTCCTGAGTCTTAAAAAATACACATACTAAAGGAAATAGGGAGTACACCAAGATAGCGATTAAAGACAATGTGCACAAAGTGTTATCAGTGAGGTTGAGCCACGGATTATAGTAGTTCGAGGAAAAATGACTCCTGGTTAGGAATGAATAAGGAAAGCTTTGTGATGAAGATGATCTTTTAGTTAATTGAAGAAAGTTCTGAGATTTGGAGGTGATTTTAGAGGAATATTCCCCTCAAGGTAAAGCATAGGCTAATATTTTTTTAAGACACATGGATGATGAATCCCAAATTACTGTCACATGAATGAGGGAATGGAGATCAGATGAAATAACCATGACCCTTCAGAGAATATTACTATTTCTTTCATGACTTGGCAAAAAATCTTCTTCATTATTCAAATGAAGAAATTCCAGGCACCCTTTCTGGGAGATTTTAAAACAGAAAATAAATAACTTATTTTAATAAATCATATTCTTCTGTAAAAGGAATGCATGCACATAGCTTATATATATCTTGTAATCAAATATTTGTCTACCTGTGACAAATCATGATACACTTCCCATGGGCAGGAGATTGTTGCTTAAATAATATTAGGGATTATCTCAAAGAATCTTAAATATGATGTTTCTTCTTCTTGAGTATTGTCTGCTTAATGACAACATACACATATTTTTAAATATATAAAATAACTAATCAAGATAAAGAGATAATAGTTGTGATTATAGATATATAAGGTCTAGAAATTATTTTGTTGCACATAAGATTATAAAAAGAAAGGAACTCTTTTCTCCCGGATGGCATTTAAGCCCTGCTTGTATCCCGGTTACTCACTCCCTGTCCCTCACCCTGATATTTGCTCTTGTAATAATCTTGTTCTTCTTGCAGCAACACAATTCTCTCCAACAGCCTCCTATATTCTTGCAGGCAATGGGCTGTGTCCATTCCTATCAGCACAAAGGATGCTGTGAAATAGATCTTGAGGTATAGCATGTAGAGCAAAGCCCAGGAAAGAGGTTTTGACTATGACATGACCATAATTACTTGTGAGTACTGTCAGATAAATCACCCAGTTAGACCCCCCTACTGCCACTTTGCTTCTGTGCTGCGGTAGTCTGATCTTTTTTGAGACAAAATCTACCCAGCCATTAAAATAAATAAGGAGATCATTGCTAACTTTCAGTCTCTTCACAGAAAAATAAGTTAAGAACACACACACACACTCACACACACACACACACACACACACACACACCCCAAGACCAATGGCACTGAGGATTTCATCAGCTGTCTGACAAGAAGATATTTAATTAACTCTCGTACCTGTACCTGTCTCTCCCTGCATGAGACAAACAAATCAAGGAGCTTTGGAAGAATAATTAATTCAAGATGTAAAAGCAGCATCAGTTAAAAAAAAGAAAAAAACAATGAAAGATGAAAGCAGTAGGAGTCTGAAGTGTTTAATTATCATTAAACAGGACCCCTTGTTAAGAGATTTGCCACCCCAAGCATGCTTCTGAGGTCAATACCCAGCTGGTTCAGATCCACCAAAATATATACAATAAATCTCGGAGTTGATATAGGGCTACATCAGAAGGTGAACAATGTGCCTTTGAAAAATGGGTGGATGCAGAGTATTAAAGTAGTTCTCCCATCTCACTTTTGGAAGCATGTATATTGGAAGTTAATTTCTCAGTGGTGAGCATGGGTTTGCTATAATAGAAAATGACTGTTTCTCTTTGTCAATTTATGTATGCAGAGGGTCCCTAACCTCTCACCCTAACTTTAATCACTTCTACCCCTGGCAAGAGAGATAACTTATTTGATTGATGCGTTTGGAAGAAACATGCTCAGTTTCACCCTTCCTGCTCTCCACTTTTGACTGATCCTGCAAACAGGAATCCTCTACTTTCTGCCAACCAGATTCTCACAAGGGAAGCATTTGACTTTTTTGTTTCTCCTGTCATTGGGAGGAAGCATTACTAAGATCAATGTATTACAGATATTACATCACTTTCTCCAGATTTGTATTGTTTTTTAGTAATATAGCTGTTATTTTATTCTCTCTGTTTTTGATGTCTGTATCTTTCTTTCAATTATTTTTTGAATTCAGACAAAAAGGATGAATGTATTTTTTGATCTCCCACCCTTTTTTTTTTACTTTGTGTGAGGAAGGCTTAGATACCTGCTATGGTTTGAATGTGCCCCCCCAACATTCACATGTAGGCATCTTAGTCCCCAGTGTAGCAGTGTTAGGAGGTGGGGCCCAGTGGTAGGTGTTTAGGTCATGAGAGCTCCACCCTCATGAATGGATTAATACTGACTATAAAAGGGCTCTGTTAGTGGTATACTGTTATAGAAACACAGAGCAGACCAAGATAATATCATAAAGATAATTTTAATGATTTTGTTTTCCTTTGCTACATTGATAGATGCTTAATAGTTTTTTGACTTAAGGCAAAGCAGGATGAAATTAAAAGAGACAGTCACACAATAAGAATTATTCTTGTAAATATGTGTCAACTTAAAGTTATGAAAATTAGAAAATTGTCTTAGGAGAGAATTCTTAAATGGAGGGATATAGGTCAGGGATCCCTAGATACATTTACATGATATGTCAGATTGAATACAGGCTGTCATTTTACTTCCTGTAGCGTCCATTTATTGCATTTACATCAATAATAGTTTGAAGAAATTTACATTTTTTAAAAAAAGAGGCCATATTTGCCAGGCTTTCTGCAATGAGAGTCATTTGCTTCCCTGGTGATGTTAATGATATTTTTCCTCCATGCACTGAAAAGGATTTCACTTACTATGGCCTCAGATTCTCACTTCTGACTCTGATTTTCCTCTTTCGAAATCTCTTGATTCAATTGACTTTGCAGATCCTTTTTGCCAGGTCAAGTTTGTCCTCTTCTTTTTACACTAAGATACTTTTTCTTCCTTCTTATACATTAGGCATGAACAGCCAATAAAAACCTTCTCTTAAACTGGTACCTCAAACACTTCTGGATGAGTGCCTAGACCTTCTGTAAGTTTGGAATGGTTGTTGACTAACTTTTTTTTTTTTAATTTTAAAGATGTGGGGTACAGTTCGGGTTAGGTATACAAAAGTTGATTATGCGGGCACCCTTGTTGATGAGGTGTGCCCCTCCCTCCCCTAGCAGTTTCCCTCAACTGCCAATCCCACCCCCCGCCCCTGGCAGTTTCACACTACTGCCAATCCCTTTCTTATAGTATTATAATAGTCATTCAAGGTCCACTTATGAGTGAGAACATATGGTCCTCTGTTCTTCATTTTTGTAATAGATCACTGAGCATGACCAACTCTAAATCCATTCAAGTTGTTGTGAAGTCCATATGTTTGTCCTTTTTTATGGCTGCATAATATTTGATTGCGTATATGTACCACTCTTTTAAAATCTAGTCCAGCTTCGATGGGCAGCATGGTTTACTTTTAATATGTACCAAAAACTTTAGAAATTCTATAATACCTATAACAATACAAAAAATTACATATGTACAATTGTTATTAATTGCAGCATTTTTTTTTGTTTGTTTCTTCTAGAGATGGGGTCTTACTCTGTAATCCAACCTGAAGTGCAGTGTTATAATCATAGCTCACTACACCCTAGAACTCCACCTCAATCTTTTAAGTAGGTTGAACTACAGGTGTGAGCTACTTTACCTGAATAATTGCAACAATTTTTGTAAATGCAAAATACTAGAAACAACCCAAATGTCATGCAAAGGAGAGAGTTTTAGTAAACTATAGTGTATTTGCACAATAGAGAACTATGCAGCAACCAAAAAGAATGAAAAGTTCTCTATGAGGTGAGATGGAAGAATTTCTTTCATGTATTGTTAAGTGAAGAAAACAAAAAACAAGGCACATACGAGTATAAGAATTAATCTTGTAAATATGTGTCAACTTAAAGTTATAAAAATTGGAAAACTGTCTTAGTAGAGAATTCTCAAATGGAGGGGTATAGGTCAGGAATCTCTAGATGCAGTCCTGGCAGGCTTATCTTCACCAAGTGATCAGAATTAATATCACCAATAACAAAACAAAACATCATGTACTCCCTAGACTCATCACTTATATGGCATTCTTGCAAGAAATGTGTAATCTGAATCTAATTATGAAATAATATTAGCCATGTTCAAATAGAGGGAGATCTAAAATATAATTGGCCAATACTATTCAAAAGTATCAATGTCATCAATGACAAAGACTAAGAAATTATCAACAGATTTGAGAAGTAAACATAATACCAACTTTTGAATTGGATCTGGGACCAGAAAAAAGACATTAATGGGAAAATTGATGAAATTTGAAGAATGTGTGTACATTAGTTAATATTCTTTGCATTTAAATGATCTCAATGTTAATTTTCTGGTTTTGATAGTAAGACTATGTAAAATGTTAAGTTCAGGAGAAGCTGGGAGAAAACTCTGTGTTATTTTTGTAACTCTCTAATAAGTCTGATAACGTTTCATAAATGTTTTTTGAATGTATCCTTAATTCTCTTATTAATGCTACTGTGTAGATATTACTCCCTCCACTTCATGAATGACAAAACTGAGATTCAAAGAGAAAGCATCTACCTTAAGATTCCTAAACAAATGAGATGGTAGAGCCAAAGCTATTTGACAACTATGAACAAGTTTTTCTAATATCCTACATTGCTAAATCTTATTGTTGTTTAATTCTAAAATTGGTTAGGCTAAGTGGCATCTCTTGTACTAGTGACCCAACATGGCACAGCCAACAGTAATAAAATGTTTCTACTTCAAAGGGACAATAGAGGCCAAGAAGAATTGTGTGATATTACAACAAATTGGATAATGACTGAGAAAACAGACAGCTAGAATTAAAAACTTACTTAGAATTAAAGTCTACGCACCAAATTCATAAAAAAATACCAGTAATATCTCTAGAATGTTTATTCTTTACCAGTGCAAGGGCAGTAGCTTATCTATCTTACTTTGAACAGTTAACATTGTCAAGGATCAGTTGTATGACAGACCTGGTTAAGAGATTGCTGTACAGTACTGCATTTCATCTTCACAATTGTCTGTGGCTTAGCAACTGGCATACTCTCCATTTTCCCAAGAAGGTATGTGATGGGGTAGGTAACTTGCCCAACAGGAAATTTGAATCCAGTCTTTTCATCTGACTACAGAGCCCCATGTTCTTTCCAACTGCACAAAATGCTCAGTGTAAATGGAGAGAATAAGTGCTTTTGATTGTAATACACTCTCCTCATCTCTTCTTCCTTTGGTATCTTTAGAAACTCAATGTGTTTCTAGGATATAATTATGACTACTGGTTTCTTGAAAAGGTCAAGTGGTACCCCTCAAGGTGCATTTTTCCCTCACACACCATGCAAGCATATCTCTTCCAACTCTGTCATTTATTGCTATAGATTTCCTATATTTTCAATTATGTTCTTTTTTGGGGAAGGTTAAATCAGATTGGAGGGCAATAAAGGGTTAACAAAATGATCTTGGTGTAATTACTTATTATGAAACATCTCCCTCTTGGCTGTGGCCTTATTTGTTAAAAAAAAAAAAAAAAAATCTCCCAGGGCAGCAGTGACAAGAGAGGGAAAGTTGCCCTTTCTTGAGGGATTTTGAGCACAAATGGAAAAAGCATGTTACTTGTCAAAGGCACTATTAGGAAATTCACTGAGAGATGAAAAGTGGGACCAAACCAAACAAAACAAAACAAAACACCCCAAATCCCTCAAAACAAAAATGTAACAACAACCTGCCTTGCTTTTCCCATTGCTCAAGAATGATTGTATTTGCTTGTTTAAAATGATAGTTTGAAAGATAAGACGGAAACTGTCTGGCTGACACCAGCCTTTGTTTTCTACTCTACTTCTACTGTATATGAATGTACTGCATATGTTTAACTTTTGCCAACCCTTCTTCTCCCTCTTTCCAAAATGTCTCGATAATATCATGATCATAACCATTAGAAGTCAAATGAAGTTGTGTTTTAATTGAAAAGAAAAAGATAAAGCAGAAAAAAGCAAAAATAAGTATGTGGGTTATCTTTTACCTAGAGCAAAATGAATTTGCTCTATACTTTATTACAGAGTCATTTTGTGGAAGGTTGATGCTTGACTTTCCTGTAGCAAAAAAAGAAAAATATATATATATAACTCAAGCAATTAAAATTACAGATAGAAACGCCAAAGTTGTGAGACTTTGTTTCCTCCCAGTGTGGAGGCGTGGTGCATCACTATCGATGATCACTGAGTCACCTTTTTTGTGCTAAATAAAGTTGGATAAAGAAACAAAAATCAGGGCAGAAAATTTCAAGAGATCTGTGTGCTTAATATTTGAGATAACTTTTTACATGAAGCCAACCACAAAACAGATGGTAGAAAAAACAGTGAATTCTAGTTATATCTCAACCCTGAACTAGCTGAACTCTTACAAAGCTTCTTGCTAATATCTTTACCAACAGTTCTGTTGCATTTTGTCTTTAGTTCTATAGGTGTCTTCCTAAAAATCAAAGCTAGTCATGACATTTCCCCCATGTAAAAGCATCTCTTAATTACTGCATACTAAATAATGAAACTAAAATAGTTCAGATAGACATATAAGGCCCTTCAAAACTGTGTTATAAATGTCCTTTGGAAAATGTGTCACCTAAACAGCCTCTTCTAGGATTGTACCACCTGTCATCTTTTTCCTGAGGGACAGCCTTTGAAAGGTGGAATAAGATGATTAGTAGTCTCTGATATACCTTGGACGATTATTAGGTAAGTCAATATGACTCCTTTCTTCGGGTTTGTGCTAGAAAATCTGGAAGAAAATCATCAAATTATTAACAGAAAAGTAAATGAACAGACACAGAAGTAGATTCGAATTAATGGTAGAGAGATAGAGTGAGAACCTTTGCTTGTCAATATTTCTAGAGGTGCTTGGGAGTCTAAATAGCTTACTTAGTCCAAGCTGTCACCCTCATTTTGCTATGGTTCCCACTTCTCAGACTGGATATTTCACTTTGCCTGTGTTCTCTTATGCCTCACCCATAAGATGGAGATCTTTGTTTACTTATTTCCATGTCTATTCTTAAAATAAACACTTCATAGTTTAAGATAGCCACAATTGACCTTTGAACAACATGAAGGTTAGGGGTGATTCCCCTTGCAATAAAAAAAAATCTACATATAACTTTTAAGCCCCCTAAAATTCAGCCTACTAATAGCTTACTGTTGACCACTGGAATCCTTACTGATAACAAATACAGTCAGTTCTCACATATATTGTTCGTTATATGTATTATATACTGTATTCTTGTAATCAGGTAAACTAGACAAAAAGAAGTAATATTAAGAAAATTATTAAAAAGATAAATTATATTGACGATTAAGTGGAAGTGAATCATCACAAAGATCTCCATCTTTGTCATCTTCATGTTGAGTAGGCTTAGAAAGAGGAGGAAGAGAGATTAATCATGTTGTCTCAGGGGTGCCATAGGTCAAAGAAAATTCATGTTTAAGTATACCTGTGCAGTTCAAATCAGTATTGTTCAAGGATCAACTGTATACTGAGGTTACTGTTACCCAAATATCACCACCATTCCCAGTTTAATCTCTGCCAACAGGATTAAAATAGTGGTTTGATCATAAACTAACTTTACCTGGTACTTATTATTTTTTAAAGTTCTAGATTAAATATCAGTCCACTGGAAAAACACTGTCTCTAGGGAAGCTTGGTTCAACTTTTTCCCCACATATTTTGTTCATATCTCTGTTAGAGCATGCAGGAATTTCCTAGGATTGCCACAACAAATTACCACAACTTGGTGAATCGAGACAACAGACATTTATGGTCACATAGTTTTGAAGGCCTGAGGACTAAAATTAGAGTGTTGGTAGGATCATATTCCTTCCAAAGGCACTAGAGAAAACACTTTATTATCTCTTCTGCTTTCTAGTGTCTTGGAATTCCTTGGCTTGGGTAACATGGCCCCAGTCTCTGCCACAGTCTTCTGTGTCTTTGTATTTCTTCTCCTATTCTGTAGTTTTTAAAAAATTATGATTCTTATTATTTTATTTTAATAGCTTTTGGGAATATAGATAGTTTCTGGTTATGTGATTGCATTGTATAGTGGTGAAGAAGTCTGTGCTTTAAGTGCACCTACCACCCATCTGTGCACATTATACCTGATAGGTAATTTTTTTTTGTCCCTCTGTTTCTTCCTCCTTCCCTGTTATGAGTCTCCAATGTTCATTATATCATTCTCTATGCCTTTGCAGATGTTTAGTTTAGCTCCCATTCATAGTGAGAGCATGCAGTTTTTGATTTTCTGTTCCTGTGTTAGTTCACTTATGATGATGTTCTCCACTTCCATCCAAGTTACTGCAAAAGACATTATTTCATTCTTCTTGATGGCTAAATAGTATTCCACAGTATATATACTTGCCACATTTTCATTATCTATGATCAATTGATGGCATTTAAGTTGATTCCACACCTCTGCAATTGTGAAATGTTCTGCAATGAACACGCGAGTGGAAGTATCTTTTTAATATAACAACCTCTGTTCCTTTGAGTAGATACGTAGAATTGGGATTGCTGAGTCAAATGGTAGACTACCTTTAGTACTTTTAGAAATCTCTACACCAACTTCCATAGAGGTTCTACTAGTTTACACTTCCATCAACAGTGTAATAAGTATTTCCTTTTCATCATGTCTGCTCCAGTATCTATTTTTTTCCCATTTTTTTGTTTTAAATAACAGCCATTCTGAGCGGTGAAAGCTAGTATCTCAATGTTACTTTAATTTGCATTTCCCTGAAGAATAGTGAGGTTGAGCATTTTTTAAATGTTTGTTGGCCATTTATAGATTATTTTGAGAGATGTCTGTTCATGTTATTTGCCCACTTTTTAATGGGGTCATTTGCTTTCTTCTTGCTGATTTGTTTGAGTTCTTTGTAGATTCTGCATATTAAACCTCTGTTAGATGTATAGTTTGCGAATATCTTTTCCCATTCTGTAGGTTGCCTACTTGCTCTGTTGAATGCTTCTTTTTGCTGTGTGGAAATTTTTAATTTAATTAAGTCCTACTTATTTATCTTTGTTTTTGTTGCATTTGCTTTGGGGGTTTTAGCCATTAATATTTTTGCCTAGACCAATGTCCTAAAGAGTTTTTCCTATGTTTTCTTTTAAGATTTTTATGATTTCGGGCCTGAAATTTAAGTCTTTAATCTATCTTGAGTTAATTTTTTTGTATGTTGAAAGATAAGAATCAAGTTTAATATTTCTGTATGTAGCTATCCAATTTTTCCAGCACCATTTGCTTAGTGAGTTATCCTTTCCCCAGTGTACATTTTTGTCTGCTTTGGCAAAGATCAGTTGGTTGTAGGTAGTTGGGTTTATTTCCGTATTCTCCATTCTATTCCATTGGTCCATGTGTCTGCTCTGGTACCAGTACCATGCTGTTTTGGTTACTACAAGCTGGTAGTATAATTTGAAGTCAGGTAAAGTGATGCTTCCAACTTTGTTCCTTTTGGTTAGGATTGCTTTGTCTATTCCGGATCTTTTTTGGTTCCAAAGGAAGTTTAGGATTCTTTTTTTCTGATTCTGTGAAAAATGATGTTGGAAGTCGGGTAGGTATTTGCATTGAATCTGTAAATTATTTTGGGTAATATGGCCATTTTAACAATGTTGATTCTTCTAATTCATGGAAAAGGGAGACTTTAACAACTGTTTTAATCTCACTACTCATTATTGGTCTGTTCCAGGTTTATATTTTTTTCTAATTCAAAGTTGGCAGTTTTATGAGTCCAAGAATTTATTCATATCCTTTAGATTGTCTAGTTTTTGGAGAGATGTTCATAATAATTACAGATGATATTTTGTATTTCTATTTTATTTGTTGTAATGTCTCCATTTTGATTTTTGATTAAGCTAGCTTAAATTTTTTCTGTTTGTTTCTTAATTAATCTAGTTAGTGGTATATCAATTTTGTTTGTCTTTCCAAATATTTAGGAGTCACCCAAATTCAGAAAGATCTTATTTGGAGATTTTGAACTTAATTGGACCTGAAAAGGTCCTTATTTCAAATAAAGTCACATTCTGATGATACAGGTGAACACATTTTTGGACAACCACAATTCAATCTACTATAAAATAGTTGCCACATTATTTTGTTTCTTGGCTGTTGGCTTATCTTTTTTCTAAGGCTAGAGCCCCTCAAATGTGAGACCACTCCTTATTCCTTTTGTTTGCTGGTATTTAGTAGTGTTTGTCATACAGTTGAAATTCAGTAAATGACATATTGAATACACACAAGAATAAAAATATTGAATTTTTTTGTATTTTTTTCTAGGTTTTAATTGCTTAATCTTTAAAACTAAAAGTTTACTTAATTTTTTGGATGCTTTCAGCATTTGATGAATAAAACAAATACAAAGAACACTAAAATTTGGATCTCTCAGCCTCCCATCAAAAGTTTCCAAAAAGATTGTCTCTGTTATTCTTTAAAAAAATATATATATATATATATTTTATATAATTATATATATATTTTATATAATTATATATATTATATAATTTTAAAGATGTGGGGTACAATTTAGGAATAGGTATACAAGTGAGCATTGTACAGGTAAAGTTTGGGCCTCCCTTTGATCCCGACTCTGCCTGGTTTGAGATCAGGTACCCTTATTAATGTAATGTGTCCTCTCCAGACCCTGGCAGTATCCCACTATTGCCAATCCCTTTCTTACAGTATTATTATAAATGTTCAGTGTTCACTTATGAGTGAGAACATGAGGTATTCATTTCTTTGTTTCTGTGATAGATCGCTGAGTATTATAGACTCTAAATCCATCCAAGTTACTGTGAAGCCAATATATTTGTTCTTCTTTACAGCTGAGTGATATTCTATTGTGTATATATACCACATTAAAAAAAAATCAAGTCCAGTTTTGA
Organism: Carlito syrichta; assembly: GCF_000164805.1. Lineage (NCBI taxonomy): Eukaryota > Metazoa > Chordata > Mammalia > Primates > Tarsiidae > Carlito > Carlito syrichta. The sequence goes on along the minus strand of NW_007251357.1, from coordinate 119,974 downwards.
TGGACAGCACAGTTAGTTCCATGTTTTTGCTACTGTGAATAGTGCTGCAATAAACATGTGTGTGCAGATATCTTTTTTGTAGAATGATTTGAGTTTCTCCGGGTATCTTCCCAGTAGGGGAATTGCTGGGTCATATGGAAGGTCAATGTCTAGTTCTTTTACAAATCTCCGCTGCTTTCCATAGAGATTGAACTAGTTTGAATTCCCACCAGCAGTGTAGAAGTATTCCCTTTCTCTGCATCCTCACCAGCATCTATTGTTGTTTGTTTTATTAATAATGGCCACTCTTACTGGGGTTAGGTGCTATCTCAGTGTGGTTTTGATTTGCATTTCTCTGATGATTACTAATTTCATGTATCTGTTGGCTGTCTATATATCTTCTTTTGAGAAGTATCTACTCATATCTTTTGCTCACTTTTTAATGGGGGCTGTTTGGTTTTTTTTCCTTTTGGTTCGTTTGAGTTCCTTGTAGATCCTGGATGTTAGACCTTTGTCAGATATACAGTTGGCAAATATTTATTCCCATTCTGTGGGCTGTCTCTATCCTGTTCCATTGGTCCAAATGCCTGTTCTTGTATCAGTACCAGGCTGTTTTGATTATTGTAGCCTTATAGTAAAGTTTAAAGTCTGGAAGTGTGATACTTCCTGCTTTGTTTATTTTACTAAGGGTTGTTGTGGTTATTCATGGTCGTTTATGTTTCCATATACATTTCTGTATTGTCACTTCCAGGTCAGGGAAGAATGATGTTAGTAATTTAATGGGTATTGCATTGAATCTGTAGACTACATTTGGTAGGATGGACATGTTAACAATATAGATTCTTCCAGTCCATGAGCATAGGATAATTTTCCATTTGTTTGTGTCTTCTTGGATTTCTTTTAGCAGTGTTTTTCATTTTCATTGTAAAGGTCTTTCACTTCTCTGGTTAGGAAGATTCCGAGGTATTTCAAATTTTGTGGCTATTGCAAATGGGATTATGCTTTTTATTTGGTTCTCTGCCTGTTTGTTGTTGGTGTATAAGAATGTGACTGTCTTTTGCACATTTATTTTGTACCCTGAAACTTTGCCAAAGTCCTTTATCAGTGCAAGGGGTTTTTGACAGATGCTCTTGAATTTCCGAGCTATAGGATTATATCATCAACAAAGAGGGATAACTTAACTTCTTCTTTTCCTATTTAGATACCCCGATTTCTTTTTCTTTTCTAATTGCTTTTGCTAGGACTTCCAACACAATATTGAACAGGAGAGGTGAGAGTGGTCAGCCTTGTTTTGCTCTAGTTTTCACGGAAAATGCTTCCAGTTTCTGTCCATTTAGCAATATGTTGACTGTGGGTTTATTGTAGATGGCTATTCATCTTTTGAGGTTTGTCCCTTCTATGCCTGTTTTTGAGGATTTTTTCAAGAAGGGATGCTGGAATTTACTAAAAAAAAACTTTTCTGCATCAAGTGATATAGTCATATGGTTCTTGTTTTTACTCTGTTGATGTATTTAATTATATTTATGATCTTGCAGATGTTGAACTAGCCATGCATCCTGGGAATGAAACCTACTTGGTCATGGTGCATGATTTTTGAGATGTACTGTTGGATCCAATTAGGTAGAATCTTGCTGAGAATTTTTGAATCTATGTTCATTAGGGATATTGGCCTATCTCTTTTTTTGTTGTATCTTTACCCAGTTTGGGTATCAGAGTGGTGTTAGAATTTTGTCTTTCTCAGTTGACTGGAATATTTTCAATAGGATTAGTATCAGATCCTCCTTATATATTTTGTAGAATTCTGCTCGAAAGCCATCTAGTCCAGGGCTTTTTTTTTTTTTGTAGGTAGTTTTCTTATGACAGAGTCAATTTTCTGTGTTGTTATTGCTCTAGTTAGTGTCTCAATGTCTTCTTATTTCAAACACGGAAGGTTGTGTGATGTCAGAAAGTCCTCCATTTCATTTAGATTATCAAGTTTGTTTCCATACAGATATACATAGTAGTCTCTGATAATCGTTTGTATTTCTTTTTGGTCCTCTTTTATTCTTAAATAATTTTAAATAGCTGGGCATTGTGGCTCATACCTGTAATCCCAGCACTTTGCAAGGCTGAGGTGAGAGAATTGCCTGAATCCAGGTGTTCAAGACCAGCCCGGGCAACTTTGCAAGAACTCATCTCTACAACAAATCAAAAAATTAGCCGGGCATGGTGACATACATCTTTAGTTCCAGCTAAGGAACTAGTTCCAGCTAAGGTGGAGCTATCGCCTGAGTCTAGCAGGTTGAGGCTGTGGTGATTGTGAGCATGCTACTTCACTTAAGCCTGGGTAACAATGAGACTCTGACTCAAAATTAATAGTAATAATAGTAATAGTAATAATAATAACTTCAAAATAAAAGCTCCCAAAGGAAAGTAGGCTTTGTAAAATATCTTCTCTGCAATGCTAGCTTTGTAGGTAAGCCTACATACAGAGTTTGCAGCATGCACTCATGCTCTTATGGTGACACAGTATCTCATGAGTCAAAAACTGGGACTATTGTTTAACATAGGAAGTAAAGTTAAAAAAAAATTAAATCAAGCATATGTTGATGCCAGGAAATTAAGCTCAGATTTCTCCTTCAGGACTGGGACAAAATTCCACCAACTGCTAGGAGTGCTGGCAGATAACAGCGCTCGGATTAGTCATGTGCAGTGCTCTTAGTGCAAGAGAACTTTCTTTCCTAAATCATGTTTACTGGGGACAAACCTTAACCAATGATAGGTCAATGTAGTGAGAAATGGAAGGGGATCTAAGGGTCTAGCTCCGTTACCTCAAGACATAACGCTTCTAACAGGGCACCTTGGCACCATAGATCTGGTGGAATCAGCAATTTAGGCAAAATCCTCCTTCTATCCAACTATACTTCTAGTCATGTGCTGCTCCTGAGGGCACACTCCAATAGTCTTGTGTGCACATCTCTGACCTGGAGTATTTTTCCCTTGGAACTACATCTAAGATAACAAGCCTGTTCTAGGAGACTATTTGATATATCTTCTGTTTTACATTTGTCTTTTAAATTATTTATTTTTAAGTTAACATATCATTGTACTTACTACTGGATAAAATTGAATAATTCAGTGCAAATTTATGTTGAATAATAATTTTTCAGGATCATTAATGTATCCATCACTTAATGTATTTACCATTTCTTTGTGGTGAAAATATTCAAAAGTCTCTCTTCCATCTATTTTGTAATATAGAATTTTTACTGTTAACTGTAGTCACCCTACTGTGCAATAGAACACCAAAATTTATTTGTTTTATCTAATTGCAACTTTGTATCTGTTAACCAACCTCTTTTTACTCTCCCTTTTCCCCTCACCTCACCAATCTCTGGTAGCCATTCTTCTACCCTCTGCTTCTATAATCTCAATTTATTTTAAAATATCTACATGTGAGTGAGACCATGCTGTATATTTTCTTTCTGTGCCTGGCTTATTTCACTTAGCAAAATATCCTCAGGATTTATCCATGTTGTCACAAATGACAGAGTTTTATTCTTTTTTATTGTTGAATAGTATTTTCCTGTGTGTGTGTGTGGTATAAATGTGATATATATCACATATATACACAAATATATATGTATACACACACACATATATATTATATATAATGTTCAATGCTCTTAGTGAAAGAGATAGTATATATATATCAACATGCTGATTCCATATTCTTTGTATATTTATACCAAGTAATGGGATTGCTGGGTTATATGGTAGGTTTATTTTTAATTTTCTGAGAAAACTCCATACTACTTTCTGTATGGCTATACTAATTTACAATTCCACTAACGTAATGAATGTGTTCCCTGTATTCCCTCACATCCTTACAACACTTATTTTTTTGTGTGGTTTTTGTAATAGCTATTCTACCTAGAGTAATGTGTATCTTATAATTTTGATTTGCATTTCTCTGGTGAATAGTGATTTGGAACATTTTAAAAATGTACTTGTTGGCCATCTGTGTGTCTTATCTTGAGAAATGTAAATTAAGGCCTTTTGCCCATCTTAAAATCATGTTTTTTGGTTTTGTTGTTTGTTTTTTGCTGTTGAGTTTGAGCTTTTTTACTCCTTCCAGATATTAATCCCTTGTTAGATGTATAGCTTGAAAATATTTTCTTCCATTCTGTAGGTTGTCGTCTCACTATGTTAGTAGTTTCTTTTGCAATACAAAAGCTTTTTAGTGTGACATAATTCCATTTGTCTATTTTTCATTTTTTGTCTGTGCATTTGTGGTCTTATTTGAGATATTCTTGCCCAACCCAAGTCATGAGACATTTCCCCTATGTTTTATTCTAATAACTTCATAACTTTAGGTCTTACAGTTAAATGTTTAATCTATTTTAAGTTTATTTTTTGTGTTTCATGAGAGATGTCTAATCTCATTCTTCTGAAAGTGAATATTCAATTTTCCCAGCACCATTTATTGAAAATACTGTCTTTCCCACAATGTATGTTCTTAACAACTTTGTTGATAGATACATGCATTTATTTCAGGACTCTCTATTCTGTTCCATTGGTCAAGGTGTTTGCTTGATGTAAGAAGTGAGCTATTCTGTGTACTGCAGCTTGGTAGCATTTTTTGAAGTCAGGTAGTGTGATGCCTTCAGCTTTGTTGCTGAGGATTGCTTTAGGTCTTTTATATTTCTATATGAATTTTAGAATTGTTTTTTTTCTACATTTGTGAAGACTGTAATTGGAATTTTTATAGGAATTGCGTTAAATCTGTAGATTTCTTTGGGTAACTTTAACTTTCAAAACTTTGCCCATTTAAATAATATTAATTTATTTTATTTTTGTGGATATTGCAAATGGAATTATTTTTAAAATTTGTTTTTCAGATAGTTTATTATTGGCATATAAAAATGCCACAAACTTTTGAATGTTGGTTTTGTAACCTGAAACTTATCTGGAATTTTTTATCCTGTTTTTTTTTTTTTTTCATAAAGTCTTTAGTGTTTTCTATATTTAAGATCATGTCATTTGCCAACAGGAATAATTTGACTTCCTCATTTTCAAGTTGGATTCCTTTAATTTTCCTCCTCTCTTGGCTAGGTGTTACGGTCATGACTTTAAGTGATACGTTGAATAGAATTGGTGAAAATGGGCATTCTTTTCTTGTTCCTGTTCTTTGAGGAAAAGCATTAAGCTTTTCTTCATTCAGTATGATGTTAGCACTTTAAGGAACTAGCAAAACAAGAACAAACTTTATAGAAGAATATAAATGGTAAGCTCAATTCAGAAATAAACGAAATGGAGACTAAAAAACCAATATAGGTTTGTCATACTTAATCTTTTCTGTGCATGCTCTCTATGCCTAATTTGTATAGAGTTCTATTTTGAAAGGATGTTGATTTTTTCAAAAGTGTTTTTTCACCTAAAATGATCATACTGTTGTTATCTTTCTTCCTGTTAATTTGGTGTTTCATATTCATTAATTTGTGCATATTAAACTATCTTGTGTATTTTTTCCAATAACCAACTCTTCATTTTATAGATCTTTTCTGTTTGTCTTTTAGTCTCTGCTTTGCTTATATCTGCTTTGAACTTTACCATTTTTTTCTTCTATCAAGTTTGTTCTTGTTTTTCCAGTTCCTTAAAACTAGAAAAAGTGCCTTACTAGGTTGAAACATTAGGAAATGTTTCTTTTTTTTTAATGTAGGCATTTACTGCCAAATGCTTCCCACTTAGAACTGCTTTTTCTGTATCCCATAGGTTTGGTATTATGTGGTTCCATCATTGTTTATTATGTGTTCCATTATTGTTTTAAATTTACTTTTAAATTTCTTTATGGACCCACAAGTCATTAAGGATCATGTTTAATTTCCACGTATTTGCAAAGTTTGGCAAACATTTCTCATTGCTATTATTTAGTTTTATACCACTGTTGTTGGAAAATATACTTTGTCTGATCTCTATCTTATTAACTTTTTTGAGACCTGTTTTGCGGCCTAAAATGTGATCTATCCTGGAGGATGGTCCATGTTCATTTGAGAAAACTTTGCATTCTGTAGCTGCTGGATGAAATATCTGTAAATGTCTGTTCATTTTATTTATGGCACATTTGATGTCTGGTGTTTCTTTGTCTAGATGATCCGTTCATTGTTGAAAGTCATGTGTTTAAAGTCCCCTACTTTTATCACATTGTGATCTATGTCTCCATTTAGGTCTAATTATAATTACTTTGATATCTGAGTTCTCTGGTGTTGAGTGCACATTTACTTATAATTGTTATTTCATCTTATTGAGTTTATCTCTTTATTGTTATATAATTACATTTTTTGCATTTTTTGACAGTATTTGACTTAAAGTCTGGCTTATCTAATATAAGTATGGTTATTCCTACACTTCTATTCTTGTTTGTTTTTTTATTTGCATGGAATTCACATTCAGTCTATTTATCTTTTTTTTTTTTTTTTTTTTGAGTTGGAGTCTCACTCTGTTGCCCAGACTGGAGTACACTGGCACACTCCCAGCCACCGCAGTCCCAACCTGCTGGGCTCTGGCGATCCGTCCTCTTCAGCCTTCCAAGTAGCTGGAATTACAGGCACGCTACCACACCCGGCTAATTTTTGATTTATTGTAGAGATGAGGTCTCACCAAGTTGCCTGGATGGGTCTCAAACCCGCGAGCTCAGGCAATCCATTCACCTCAGACTCCCAAAGCACTGGGATCACAGGCTGAACTACTGAGCCCAGCCCAGTCTATTTATCTTTAATGAAGAAATGGGTCTCTTGTAGGCAGGACATAGTTGGTCTTTCTTTTTTGTTCATTCAGCCACTGAATGTCTTTTTACTGGGGAATTTAATCCATTTACTTTCAAGGTTATCACTGATAGATAAGAACTTAATGCCTATTTGTTAATTATTTTCAGAATGTTTTATAGGTCTTTTGATCTCTTCTATCTCTCTTGTTGTTTACTCTATGGTTTGGTGGTTTTCTGTGGTGCTAAGCCTTGTTTTTGTTCTTTTACTTGTTTATTTGCTATAATTTATTTTTTCCTGTAATAAATATTTTATATATATTTATTTATATATGTTATTTTATTTTATACTTATGGGATACATGTGAGGATTTACTGCATAAGTAAATTGAGTGTAAGTGGGGTTTGGGCTTCTAGCGAGTATTCTCTCCCCCTGATAGTAGACCCAGTATTTAGTGTGTTGTGTGTCTTTTATCCCTCCTCCTTGCTTCCCTCCTTTAGCAGTGTACAAAGGCTCTTGTTCCCATTTTTGTGCCCATAAACCCAATGTTTGCTGTCCACTTATGAGTGCAAACGTGTTCAGTTTTATTTGCTTGTTTTTTTTTGGTGATAGTTCCCTTAGAAAGATAGTCTTAAGTTAAATACATGCTGCTGCAAAGAACATGATTTTTTCTTCTTTATGACTGTAGTATTCCATCATGTATATGTACCACATTTTTTTCTTATCCAGTCAACTTTTGGTGGCCACCTGGGTTGGTTTCATGTTTTTGTCATTGTGGATAGTGCTGTAATGAACATATGTGTGCAGGTGTCTTTTTGGTAGAAATATTTTTGTTTCTGTGGGTATATTCCCAGAAGTGGGATGGCTGGATTGTATGGTAGCACAATTTTTAGTTATTTTAAAAATGCCACACTGCTTGTCACAAGGTTGAACTAGCTTACATTCTCCTCAACAGTGTAGAAGAGGTCTCTTTTCTCCGTAGCTTGGCTAACATCTATTGTTCTTTGACTTTTTAAATGATAGTCATCCTTACCAATGTTAGATTGTATCTCATTGTAGTTTTGATGTGCATTTATCTGATAATTAGTGAGGTTTAGCATTTTTTCTTATGTTTGTTGGCTGCTTGAATGTCTTCCATTGAGAGGTGCTTGTTCATGGCCTTTGGCCACATCTTGGGTTGTTTGTTTTTTTCTTGTCATTTTGTTTTTTGTTCTTTGTATATCTTGAATATTAGACCTTTGTCAGATACATAGCTTGCAAATATGTTTTTTCCAAACATTCTGGGGTTATCTCTTTAATCTTTTGATGGTTTCTAAAGCAGTGCTTTTTAGCTTGATAAGAGTTCACCTGTCAATATTAGCTGTTGTTGCATTTGCTTTTGAGGACTTGGCCATGAATTCATTGACTATGCCAATGTCCAGGAGGCTGTTGCAAATTTTCTTCTAATAGTCTTATAGTTTGAGATTTCATGTTTCAGTCCTTAATGCATTTTGAAGTCTGGAAGTATGAAGCGTCTAGCTTTGTTCTTTTTGTCAAGTAATGATTTAGCTATACAAAATTTTTTTCTTAATAACACATTTCTATATTGTCTTTTCTAGGTCTATGAAAAATGATACTGACAATTTGATATGAATTGCATTGAATGCGTAGATCACTTGGGTAGAACAGACATCTTGACAATATTGATTTTTCCAATCCATGAGCATGGAATGTTTTTCCATTTGTTTGTGTCATCCTTGATTTCTTTAAGTAATGTTTTGTAGTGCCCTCGTAGTCATTTTATAGTGTCATTGTAAAGATCTTTCATCTCTTTGGTTAAGTGGATACAGAGGTAATTTGTGTGTGTGTATATCGTGTGTGTGTGTGTGTGTGTGTCTATTGTGAATGGGATTGTGTTTTTTATTTGAATCTCAGGCTGTTCATTGTCAATGTATAAAAGTGCAACAGCTTTTTGTACATTAATTTTGTATCCCAAGGTTTTGCCAAAGTTGTTTATCAGTATGAAGAGGTTTTTGAAAAACTTTCTAGGGATTTCTAGATATAAAATTATATAATCTACAAAGAAGGATAACTTACCTTTCACTTTTCCTATTTGGATATTCCTAATTGTTTTTATCCTGCTTGATTGCTTTGGATAGGACTTCTAGTATTATGTTGAATAGGAGGGGTGAGAGTGGGCATCCTGGCTTGTTTCAGTTCTTAGGGGGAATACTACCAGCGTTTGTACATTAAATATGATGTTGAATATATATTTGTCATAGATTGCTCCAATTATCTTAGAGAATGTACCTTTGATAACTAGGTATTCAAGGGTTTTTATTAAGAAGGAAAGTTGGATTTTATCGAATGATCTTTTTGTATCTAATAAGATAATCATGCTATTCTTGGTTTTATATCTTTTTTTATGTGATGGATTACATTTATTGATTCATGTATGTTGAACCAGCCTAAACCCTGAGAATGATGCCAGCCTGGTCTTGATGGATCTTGAAATGTGTTGATGGATACAATTTGCTAGAATCTTGTTGATAATTTTTGCATATATGTTTATCAGAGAAATTGGCTTGTAGTTTCCTTTCCTTGATGAACCTTTGTCATTTTTAATTATCAGGGTGATATTGGCTTCATAGAATGAACTAGGGAGAATTCCTTCCTTCCCAATTGCCAGAAATACTTTCAATTGAATTGGTATCAATCAGTTCTTCCTTGTATGTCTTGTAGAATGCAGTTGAAAAACCATCTGGTCCTGGTGTTTTTCTCAGGGGAAGTTTCTTATTACTGAGTCAATTTCTTAGCTTGCTACTGGTCTGTTTAGGGTTTCAATATCTTTCTATTTTAATCTTGAGAGTTTATGTATTTCCAGAAATTTCTCTATTTCTTCCAGATTTTCTTGTTTATTTGCATACAGATGTTCAGAGTAATCTCTGATAATCTTTTCAATTTCTTCAGAATCAGTTGTAACATCACTTTATTTACTTCTAATTGTGTATATTTAAACTTTCTCTCTCTCTCCCCACTCTTTCTAATCTGGCTGGGGGTCTGTCAATCTTAGTAGTTACCCTCTCAAGAATCAGCTTTTTGTCTCATTGATTCTTTCTATGACCTTTTTGCAGTATCTGTTTCATTCAACTGTTAATTTATTTTAATAATTTTTTTATATTAGAGTTGTGGGGTACAAGTAAGGATTTGCTACATAAGTAGGGTGCTTGCAGATAAGTTTGGAATTCTAGCTGGCCATCTTTCCCCCTGGTAATGGACCATGTACCCATTTTATTGCCATGTGCCCTTTTCTTCTCCTTCCCTCCATCTGTTTCTTAGCAGTGCCCAAAGCCTGCCAATCCCACCCTTGTGCTATGTGACTAGTGTTTGGGACCCCCTTACGAGTGAGAACATGCAGTATTCAGTTCTTTGTCTCTGTACTATTTCACTTAGTTTGCTAGTCTCCAACTGCATTCAAGTTGCTTTGAAGGTTATGATTTTGTTCTTTTTCATGGCAACATAATATTCTATCATGTATATATGTCACATATTTTTATACAGTCTAATTTTGATGGACAGTAAGATTAGTTACATGTTTTTGCTATTGTGAATAGTGTCGCAGTAAACATGTATTCGCTGCCATCTTTTTGTAGAGTGATTTATTTTCCTCTGGTTATATTCCCAGGACGGGGCTTTCTGGATTGTATGAAAGCTCAAACACTCTTCTGGACATTGGAGTAGGTAGTAAATTGATGGCCAAGTCCCCAGAAGCAAATGCAACAAAAGCTAAGATAAGACAAGTGGGACCTTATCAAACTGAAAAGCTTTTGCACAGCAAAATAAACCATCAAGAGAGTAAAGAGATAATAAATTGAATGGAAAAAAAATTATTTGCAAGCTATGCATCTGATAAAGGCTTAACACCCAGTATATATAAGAAACTTAAACTGAGAGAAAAAATATGAAACAACTCCATTAAAAAGTGGACAAAGGACATGAACAGACACTTCTCAAAGGATGACAAACAAGCAACAAACTGTCACAATGAATAATGCTCAGCCTCACTGATTAGAGAAATGCATTTCAAAACTGCAATGACATACCATATAACTCCAGTAAAAATGGCTATCATTAATAAAACAAAAAGCAACAGGTGCTGGCGTGACTGTAGAGAAAGGGTATGGTGCAATACTGTTGATGGGAATGTAAACTAATCCAATCTCTATGAAAAATATTGTGGCAATTTCTCAAAGAATTATTTTAATAGTTTCATTTTTTTTTTTTTTTTACTAATTCTAGGAATAAATTGATCTTGACTTTCCAACTGCCTTAGGTGTGATATTAGACTGTTTACTAGGATATCTTATTTTCTTAATATCTGTGTGCAATATTATATGCTTCCCTTTCAGCATCACCTTCATGGTATCCCAGAGGTTTTGATGTGTTGTGTTTTTGTTCGTATTTCTTTCCAGGAATCTTTTTATTTTCCTTGATTTTTCTATTAAACCAAAAGTCATTCAGAAGCATGTTGCTTAATTTCCATGTATTTGTGTGTTTTGGAGAGTTCTTTTTGGTTATATATTTTTTATTCCATCATGGTTTGAGAAGATGCTTGGCACAGTTTTGACTTTTTGAAATTTTTTTATACTTGATTGATGCCTGAGTAGGCAGTCAGTTTTGGAGTGTGTTCCCTGTGCTGATGAGAGGAACAGATATTCTGTGGTTGTTGGGTGATGTGTTCTGTAAATGACTATTAGGACCAATTGGTCAAGTGTTGAGTTAAGGTTTCAGATTTCCTTGTTAGCTTTTTGCTTCGATGATTTATCTAAGGCTAACAGGGTATTAAATTATCAGCTATAATTGTATGGCTGTTTATGTCCTCACTTAGTTTAATTAGCAATTATTTTCTAAATCTGGATGCTCCTATGTTGGGTATAAATATATTCAAGATATATATTTCTTATTAATGGATTAAGCCATTTATGACTATCTAGTACCCTTTTAATTTTTATTGGATTAATGTCTGTTCTGTCTGATATAAAATAGCTACTCCACCTCTTTTTTGTCTTTCATTTGCCTAGGAGATCTTTTTCCAGCCCTTTACCTTGAGCGTGTCCTTTGTAGTGAGAAGGGTTTCCTGAAGACAGATGAAGGATGGATCATGTTTCTTTATCCACTTTACAACTCTAGGCTTTTTAAATGTCATGTTTTGTACATTCACGTTCAACTTATTGATATTTTGGGATTTATTTCTGTCATATTGTTATTAAGAGGTTACTTTGCTTTTTAAACTTTGTGGTTGATTCATAGGGTCTGTTAACTCTGTGTATGCCTGTGCTTTTGTGATAGGTGAAATTGTGCTTTTGTTTCTGTGCTTAAAACTTTGTTATACATCTTCTGAAAGGCTGTTCTGTAGGCAGCATATTCTCTTAGAGACTGACTGTCTAGGAGGGATTTTAGTTCTCTTTCATTATTGAAGCTTAACTTGGCAGGGTGGGAAATTCTTGACTGAAATTCCTTTTTAAAAAAAAAAAAAGTTTAAATAGATTCCTGGTTTGTAGGGTTTCTGCTGAGAAGTCTGCTGCAGTTCTAATGGATCTTCCTCAGTAGGTGGTCTGTCCCTTTTCCCTAGATGCCTTTAGAATTTTTTCTTTTCATGCTAACCTTCTGGAGGCAGGTTGTTATGTGACTTAGGAATGGTCTTCTCATGTAATACTTTGTAGTTCTCTGGTTTTTTTTGGTATGGTTGTGAGATAGGCAAAATTTTGTTTGATGACCTCCTGAAAGGCTTGCTCTAGGGTCTTCTTAATTTTCTTGTCTCCCTCTGGGATGCCAATCACCCATACATTTGATCTCTTTACATAATTCCAAACCTCTCAAAGGCTTTACTTATTCTTCTCAAGTATTTTTCTTTTGCTTTTGTTGGATTGAGTTAGTTCAGTAGTTCCATCCTCAAACTCCAAGGTTTTTTCCTCTACTTGGTTGAATCTTCTGCTCAAGCTTTTAATTGTGCTTTAAAATTCCAGGAAAGAAGTCTTCATTTCCAGTAGTTCAGATTGGATTATCTTATATTGGTCAACTTAGCTTACATTTTCTACACTGTTTTCATTGCCTGAATGATCTGTGTTTTCATCTTCTCATGGCTTTCCTTGACTATCTTTGCCATTCATGTTTGAATTTTATGTCTGTCATTAGGGACAGATCATATGGATGGGTTCCATTACTTCGGATCTGGGAGGTCCATTCATTGGTGATGACTCCTTAAAGCTTTGGAGATTGCTGGTGGATTTTCTCTGGTTCCTCCTCATTTTTGAGAGCAAATTCTTCTCTTTTTATTTATTGTTGTTGATGTTGTTTATGAGTTAAGTAAGATTGCTAATATTGAGGTGGACTTTTGTGAGATTTATTAAGTTTTTAATACCACAGAGTGATCTTCCTGTTCCCCTAGGAGAGGTAGTCCATGAGGGCTCAATCACTGTGGCTCCTGCTGCCTTTCTATGTGTATCTACCCCATGAAATTGCCACCATTTTGTTGGTGCTGGAGGTATCCAGTAATTTGAAAGCAAAAGAGTTCAATTATAAGGGGAATTTGTTACTTATGTCAATGGATTAGTCTGTAAGATGTATGGTGACATGGGCTTCACTCTATCTTCTTCTCAAGGTCTGTATTATTGTCTCAGATGTTGTAATGGGCTGTACCAGTTGACCTCCAATCAGGAGGGGGCTTTTGCAGGAGACATCCTGCTGTGATAGGGACTGTGTGCCTTTTTTTTTACTTGACCGTTGTTTCCTCAGGTGAGTGCACAGAAGATCAAGGTGATTATTGGGGTTATGAGAACTTCAAAATTTCCTCAGTTCCTGGATTTTTTTAGGATGGTGAGGGGGCCAAAAGCTGGGAAGAAAGGGCTAGGTCAGACTGATTTGCTCTCCTCCTTTTACCATGAGAGCATGATTGGCTACCCTAGTGAAAAATGTGTCCCATGGCCATTGAGGTCAAGTTGTGGGGATAGCCAAGCCTTTTCTGTTGTACAAAAGAGGTCACCCTTCTCTTGTCCCCCCTCATCTTGTCTGAGGCTGTCTGCACTCAGAACTCAAAGTTTATTTCTGCAGCAATGTTTTTCCTATGGACTAGAACTGGCTAATCTGCATTCCATATTCTCATCTGTATGCACTCAGTAGGAATTCAGAGGGAAGATGGGTTTCCTGGCCACTGTGGCAGCACTCCAGGAATTGCAAAGCCCTCTGATACATAAAACTTTCCCATGGGGAGAGAAAGATTACCAGAATGATAGGGATCCTCTTGGCTTCCCTTCCCTTGTTAGAGGATGACTACACTCAGAACTCAAAAATTCTTTCAGCAATAGGATCACTTTCTGCAGCTTGACCCAAACTGGAACTGCTTGCAGTGACAAACTGGAGCTGCCTCCCCTTGGTGTGAATGAAGGTGGCTGAACTTGGGATCCTTCCCAACCAGAGAGCTGGCTACCAAGTACTGCCTGCAGGAAATGAGCTATCTGGGATTGTTTGGCCTTAGGTATTTGGAGCTCAATTGGGTTCCCAGCACCAGGTGGGCTCTGGCAGCATGAAGCTGTGCCATATCCAGTCCATTTTCCATGAGGGAATAAAGTTCATTGGTATCTGTGGGAGCCTCCCAGTCTGTGGTGGGAATAAACACTGAGCTCCTAATTTTCCACACTTGCCATTTCCCACATCCAGAGGCTGCTCTCTGTTTCCAACATGAACTGGATGGTGAGGGGGTTTGCTGGCTCAAAAAAAGACACCCTGTTCTCTTATCCCTGTTTCTTATGTGCCCCAAAAGTCCACTTTGGGATGTGGTGTACATCTTCCATCTCAATCTTACTGGTGGTCTCTGACTGCTGGGTCTCTCTTCCCTGGTTTGTTCCATGAAAGAGATGTCACTTAAATGATTCTCGGTGACCATCTTGAATCCTGACTCTCTATAATTTTATTTTGTGGTTATCATGGGGCTAACATAGAGTCTTGTAGTTATAATAACCTATTTTCAGCAGATACCATATTAAATTGGGTGTCATAAAAATCCTCTAGACTTTTCCTCTTCCTTCTACACTTCATATTTCTGTAGCTTTAATTTACATTTTTATCTATTATGTATTTCTCAGACACTAGTTGCAGCTTGTTTCTGACCATTTTGACTCTGTGCAACCATACTAGAGGATTGAGATTTGTATTGCACCATTATATCACTGAAGTATTCTGACTTAGATTTACAAATTTATCTCTTTCTTACATTTTATGCTTTTCTATACTTTTATACTTTTCATGATAATATTGTTGTCCTTTCATTTCCAGTTTTAGCACTTCTTGTAAGGCTGGGTTAGAGGTGATGAAATCCCTCAACTTTTGGTTGTCTGAAAAAGTTTTTATTTTTTGTTTCTGAAAGATAACTTTGCTGAATATAGTTTTCTTAACTGACAGTTGTTTCTTTTAGCATATTGTATATGTCATCCTATGTTCTCCTGGCCTGCAAGGTCTCTGCTGAGAAATCTGCTGATAATCTAATGAATATTTCTTTGTATGTGGTTTAATGTATTTGCATTCTCTTGCATATTTTAGAATTCTCTCTTTGTCTTTGACTTTTGACAGTCTGGTTATTATGTGCCTTGCAGAAAATCTCTTTTGGGTTGCCTCAATTATAATTGGGGATATTTGAACTTCCTGAATCTGATGATCACATCTCTCTCAATACTCAAAAGGTTTTCTGTTATTTTTGGTTAAATATGTTTTTTGTGCATCTTTCCACATTTTTTTCCACTTTAACTCTTATAATGTAAATAGTTCGCTTAATAATATCTCATACGGTCTGTAAGCATTCTTCACACTTTTATATTCATATTTGTTTTTTATCCTCTGATAAAAATAAGAAAGTTATTTTAAAAGACCTGCCTTGGAGTTTAGAACTTCTTTTTTGTTTGATCTATTCTGTTGATGAAGTACTCAGTTAAGTTTTTTTTATTTCATTATTGCATTATTCAGCTTCAAAGTTTCTGTTTTCTTACTTTTTATAATATCTATCTCTTTGTTAAATTTCTCATTCAGATCATGAATTTTTTTTTTATTTCATTGAATTGTTTGTGTATGTTCTTTTGTATCTCACTGAGTTTCCTTAAGATCATTATTCTAAAATTATTGTCAGGCATTTTGTAAATGTTCTTTTCTTTGGGGTCTTTTACTAGAGACTTATTGTATTCTTTGGGAGATATCAGGTTTTCTTGATTTTTTAATGTTTTCTGTGTCTTTACATTTATATCTGCACACCTAGTGGAAGTCATTTTTCTCAATTTTATTTAAAAAGTGACTTTTTATTTTACAATTTATTTCATTTAATTAATTAATTTTTAAAGAGATGTGGTTCTTTCTCTGTCATCTAGACTGGAGAACAATGGTATGATTATTATGGAGTAGCTTTTATGGGAAGTCTTTTCCTGTAGATAGATCCTAAGGCATTATTTGGGTATGGCACATTGACTTTGGTTCTGAGGACACAGTAGCATGTTGCTCATGTAGAGTTTTTTTTTAAGTTGTAATCTTCATCAGCTATGTCTGCAACTATCTCAGAGCCTAGGCTGTGGGAGTTTGTGATGGCAGCGGTATGGTTTTGCTGGCGGCAGGTGTGCCAGGCTAGTACTCAGCCTACCATGTGTAGGCATGGCCAGTTAGGCATATGTCTCTTTGGAGATGTGGGGAAACTGCTGGGCCACCTATCATGCTGGATGGCTTTGCTGGGTCTGTCAATGGGGCCTGGCTACCATAGGACCGACTATAAGGCAGTTGTGAATACATGTGGATGTGGTAGGCCTGGGCAGTTTTGCGGCAGTTTGCCTAAGGAAACAAGTTGCAACAAGACCATAGACACACTTATCTTTTACAGCTTCACTGTCTAATATTATGACCACTAGCCACATATGACTATATAAATTTCAATAAAATAAAATAGAATAAAATTGAATTTTCAGTTCTTCATCCATACTAGCCACATTTGAAGTACTCACTAGTCACATATGGCTAGTGACTATAGTATTGAACAGCACTGATACAGAACATTTTTATCACCACAGAAATTTCTACTGGGCAGTGTCTTAGTCTTTTCAGTCTATCTTAACAAAATACCATAGGCTGGTGACAGAAATTTATTTCAGAGGTGAGACATTTCTTTTTGGCTAGCAGACATCTGACTTCCTGTGTCTTTAAATGGTGAGGAAAAGAGATAAAATAAGCTCTTTGGTATCTCTTTTTATAAGGGCAATAATCTCACCATAAGAGTTCCACTCCAATCCTCATCTAAACTTAATTTCTTCCCAAAGGTCTCATGTCCAAATCCCAACACATTGGAGTTTAAGGCTTTAATATATGAATTTTAGGGGAACCCAATTCAGTTCACAGCAGACAGTGATACTTTAAAGGACACGAAACTTCAATTATATTTCTCAGCCTTTCTTCCATTCCTAATTTAACCAAGAACTATCTCTAGTCTTTGATAGCTCAGAGAACAGGACTGCAAGAACAAGGATATGCTGATTTCTTATATAAATAGTGTTCTGTCAGTTCTCTCCAACGGCCTTTTGGAAAGAAATGCTGACATCTTTGGTGTAGCAGAATGTGCACAGTCACTGCTTGCCTTGCTGGACATCTTTTTCAGGATTAGGTCCTACACTTATGGACATCCTCTTCAATGCTTTAGAATACGACATCTGTGAAAAGCAACTGGTGTTATTTTTTTAGAAAGCTCTGAAAAAACAGAAAGTGAAGGAACTCATTGGAATGCCAAAAATCACAAGTACTATAGAGATATATATGGAAAATGGGGTGAAGATAAGAAAGAAGACACCAAGTTGTTTTTGGTTACAAAGCTTCTCATCTATTTCAGGGGAAATTGAAAAGTAAGAGGAACAAAATTTTGCATTGAATCCTGCCTTAGTCACTTAGACTCTATATGCTCTTAGATAATTTTCTTACTCTGTTTGAGTCTCAATGCTTTGTCCATAAAATAGATTTAAGGTATATTTTGTAATTAAATGGAAAAATATGTAAATTTTATTTAACCATGTACCCGATATGGTGTAGGTTGGTGCCAAATATTTTTCTCCTCTTTCTACATCCTATTTCATAGGCTCCACATGAAATAGTTTTCTTAAACAATCTCTTTAGATCTTTCTTTTATTTACTTTTAAAAAATCTGTATCTGAAAGAATAACTAGTGAATTGTATTTCATCATGGCACTAAATTAGACTGGAATGGCAATACAACAAGTTGGTTTGAATTTGGTTTTCCAAGTCAGATAGAGAAAGCTTTAAATCTTGGGTCCATAGCTTACCTTATCTATAATCTTGGCAATTTAGACTTTCCAAACCTCTGTTTCTTCATCTGTAATGATTACACTTGTATTCATTCTCATTTTGGCTACTGATAAAATTAAATTAAATTAAATTAAAGTAAATTTTAAAAATGTGTGCATAATGCTTAGTTCCATGTCTGCTTATTAAAGGGAAAGATGGAAAAGAAGGACAAAGAGAGAATATGAGTATGGTGAGAGTTAAAGAAAACTTAAGAGTAAAATTATTTCCATGTCTTCAAACTCTCTTAATCCCACTTCTGTTTCTAAGAAGGTGGGCAGTGTGTCACAGTTGCAGGAACAGTGGTTCCAAGGTTATGTCAATTTCCTAGAGCTACTATAACAAAGTACCACAAACTGAGTGACTTCAAACAATGGAAATTTATCTTACCACCTATCTTGTCCTTTTGTTCTGTCCTAGTGCTTCTTTTCCTCTTGTTACAAAGGTCCAGTCATGCTGGATAAAGGGCCCACCTTACCCGAGTATGACCTCATATTAACCAATTAATATAACTAATCTGCAATAAACCCATTGGTATATAAGGTCACATTTTCAGTACTGAAGGTTAGGACTTTGGCATATCTTTTTGTGGCGACACAATTTAACTCAAAACAGGGTTCAAAATCCCTGGGCACAAATTTTGGTCCCTACCACTTTCATCACTATCTAGCTGTGTTCATTTAGAACAGTTATTTTAACTGAATCTCTCTTCCTTCTCTAAATTGGAAATTATAATGCCCACTTAACTGTGCAAAGTAAATGAAATACATTATTGGTTTCTAGTACATAGTAGGTATTCATATATTTTGGTGAACACAGAATTAGCACATGTGAACTTTTTTCATCCCCTTTCTTATCTAGTATCCAAATGTACATGTTCTGCTACACCAAAGATGTCAGCATTTCTTTCCAAAGGCCGTTGGAGAGAACTGACAGAACACTATTTATATAAGGAATCAACATATCCTGGTTCTTGCAGCCCTGTTCTCTGAGCTATCAAAAGACTGGAGATAGTTCTAGTTGAATTAGGAATGGAAAAAAGGCTGAGAAGAACTAACATAATTAGGGCCTTACAATATACCAGTCCCTTTGAAAACTATTTACATACCATCTTATTTACTCAAAATGCTGTAAAAAGGGAAAATATGGCTACCAATTTTTTACCTTTCAAAATCAGTCTTCAAATAGATATTATCCATGTGAATATAAACACACACACATATATACACACACAATAAATCATACACAGAAGTTCACATGTATATGTTTAGGAATGTATACTGATTATATAAAAATATAAATTAAAAGTACCAAAATACAAAAGTTATTCTAGCTTAGAGAACTGTTTTATATTCCAGTTCTTTTCCAAGCGAACTGCTTTACAAACTATATAGAATCTAGTCTGTTAAGATTGTTTCATTAAGACATTAAAAACACACGTACCTGTAATTCCGGCTACTTGGAAGGCTGAGGCAGAAGGATCGCCAGAGCCCAGCAGGTCGAGGCTGCGGTGGCCAGGAGTGGCCACTACACTCCAGTCTGGGCGACAGAGTGAGACTCCAACTCAAAAAAAAAAAAAAAAAAAAAAAAAAAAAAAAGACATTAAAAACAAACAAACTAAAAATCCACGACCCTTAAACTTTCATTTGGTCAATGATTCAGTAGAAGAATAAACCAAGATAAAACAAGATGAAAAAATTCTACAAGTTTAGTTTTGGAGTCACAGTATTCACACTGCTTGTTATCATTTTTCATTCACAATTTAGGCCTGCTTAAGTCCCTAGTAATTATTACAGTACTTTCAGTTTGTGTAAAGGATGAGTGGTTTTCCTGTTATAGAATGATTATTTATTTGCTCTATTACTTAGAGAAACTTGTGGGTGTAGCAGCAAATTGAAATCAAAATGATAATTTAAAATGCCCTCTTTGTCGTTGATTCATCTTCAAGTTCCAATGAACTGTGACAAACACTGCAAACCCATTCATGCCTCTTACACTACTGTATGATCCTCACAAGAGATGAATGCCTCTGCATTCAACTGGATGCTTGTAAATTGGCTCTGTGTGTCATTGTTAAGTGAGAAGGTAGGGACACAATATGGCTTAAGGTAAGAGCAGACTTGTACTAGGTGCCTGAATGAAGCTAGAACAGTAAAAGCTTTGTTCTGTTTTCAACAAGATGTGTTCACATTGTACATACAGCATTTTATTTTTAACAAAAAAAATCATTGATGAAGGTATTGCATTGCAGAAAGTAAATAGCACATTTGAAGAAAAACAAACCTGCCTGAGGTACTAATATCTACTATGCTCCTTTGGAACACAGCAAGAATGTTAATGCAGTTGAGTTTTGGACCAATAAGAGTTTGGGCTCTATGCTAATTTTATAACCAGCCAAAATTTTAGGAATCATAATTGTTTACAAAGATTCAAATTTAGCTTTTTTCCCATTATCTTAGTCTTAAAACATGTAAGTCAATTCAAAATACTGTAAGAATATATATCTTTTACGGGTCTGTCTCACTCTTTTTGTTTACATTCCATGGCTCTCTGTGACTATTTATGTCATGTTCAGTAATTTTAGGCCCATTGGTTATTTTAGAGTTTCATAATAATTATTTCCTTAGGTTTCTCCTACTGTAGATAACAATCTCTTTTTCTTGACTCTTCTTAATTTATTCATTTCTACCTGAGATTAAAAAAATAATTTCCCATACCTGTAACTATACATTGGTTTTAGATCAGTCTTTCTTCTTTCCTTCATCTCAGAGCTTTCTAAAACCCCATCAGATGCTCACCAGTGAGGCACATTATTAAGAATTAAAGTGGAATGCTCATAAATATTTACATAACAGAAATATGGTGGGAGATTATCAGGCTTTCTAGCTAATTCTGCTCTTCTCCAGGACAAACAGCCACAAATTATCTGCTAATAAAGATTGTCTCATAGGATTCCCAGATACTAGGGAAAGTTGTTAATACAAAGGGGAGAGGAAGGTAGAGAAGCTAAGTCCCTCAGGAAAAGAAGTTCCTAGTGCATTGAGACCCATAAACTAGGGGAAGTAGCATGAGCTAAGGCTAAGAGGGAGTGTATCTTGCAAGTCTTTTCAGGCCAATTAAAAGAAGTATGGAAGCTGTGGCATAGTCAGAAGTTATTGAAAGGGTTGAGGTAGGACAATGGTGTTATCTAATTAATTATATTTTTAAAAGATTTAAAATATACTGCTGTGTCCGTGTATTTTATAATTGATCATGTGGTCTTATATTTCTTATAATCAAAGTTGACTTCTCTTTTTGTGCTAATGAACTCTACCTAAGAATTCACAGCAACTTGGATGGATTTAGAGTCTCTAATAGAGTTTCTGTGATTTATCACAGAAACAAAGAACTGAGAACCACATGTTCTCATTCATAAGCAGAACCTGAACATGTACCATAATACTATAAGAAAGGGATTGCCAATAGCCAGAAACTTCCGGGGGTGGGAGGACACATAACATCAATTAGGATACCTGGTCTCAAACCAGGCAAAGTGGGGATCAAAGGGAGGCCCAAACTTTACCTGTACGATGACCACTTGTATACCTAATCCTGAATTACACTCCACATCTTTAAAATAAAAGAAAGAGAAAAATTGACCTCAGCTTCCATTTCTATCTGCTACAGCTCCTCAGACTCCATTGCTAGTGCTTCTCTGGTTTCCACTGCTAGACCTATCCTTAGTTTAACTTTACTTTTCACATCTTGATTCTTAACAATTAATGAACTTTCCCTCCATATCACTGTGATTTTTGTCCTCCTGGAAACATCGGTCTAAGCTATCCATCATAGCTTTTGAGAAAGCACCTAAAAGAAAATTTAGAACACCAATCACAAAGCAGCCTACACTCAAGATATGAGATGCTTGAGTATAGCTGGGTTGACATGTACTCTGGCAGATGGTAAATTCTTTTCTATGTTTGTTCAGACAAGTCGTTTAGCTTTTTACAGGTGCTCACTTATTTCTCGTTACTTATATGTTCCTTCTTCTATAATTTGACTTTCTTCCTTATTATCTTTTCATTGAACACCAAATATAGCTCTTCATGAAAACCAAGGACAAATGCCTACAAAGACCTTCTCTGGGTAAAATTAATTTATTTATTTGAAAATTACTACAAGGTACTAATTTAAATCCCACGTGTATCTTCCATGGTTCTTCTGTTTTAGTGTTTTTCCTGTTGTTCATAGAATCTTGATTAACTTAAGAAGACTTCAGAAAGAAAGGCTTAGAGTGATTTTTTTTTTCCAGCTTTCTGACCTATGATATTTCTGAATTATTTCCAAAGTATCCCTGAAAGCTTGCAAATTCAATATAATGCAATTAGCTGTTTCCCTGGCATTCTTTTTTTTCTTTTTGAGAACAGCAGGTATAAATCTCAAGGTCCATCACCATCGTTACTACTATTTCTATCCATTTGTCTAATTGCTATTGACCATGGGAAAGTAGTTTTTGATTGGGGCACAATGTAAATTGATATTGATGATAGTAAATGAACTTTTCTGCAGTTGCTGAATCAATTAAGGAAAAAATATTTAGAGTTGCAACTAGTGTACCAAAGTCCAATTTTCATGTCACTGACTCATAGCCCTGGTTCCTTGGCCAAGACCTAGATATTTGAAGTAAATCCCTTTTTTGTTTAATGTTGAAATCCCATTGCCCTGAGCAGAAGGATAGTAAAAATAAGTCTGTAGTCCTGCTGTTCAAATAGAACAGAAGGAAATTAGAACAAAATCAGATTTTACTTTTAATCCTTCCAATAAGAAGCTTTTCTGCATGCATTTTTTATCAAAGCAATATACATTTTATTCTAGGTTAACAATCAAGAAATCCATATCAAGAAGATATCAGCAGTTTGCAGCTGCTATCACACAGGAAGGAGACTCAGTTCTGATTTTGCTGAGATGACTGATAATGATAGCATTGTGGGTGGATGAAGCACCTTTCACCCTAAAATACTTTATAGAAATCACTCATAACAGCTATGACTGTTGATGCTTTGGCTTCTAGGTACTTACACGTAGCAACTGAAATGCCACATGGAGGAGAAATGAGGAGAAAAAAAGCACAAGGGTGCAGGACAGATGCAACCTCATGGCTAAATACCCACTGAGAAGCAGAGAGAAATCCGTAAGGTATACAGTACCCCTGAGATCTTAACATGGGTTGGTCTGAAGGTTTACCTGTCTGCAGAAATTCATGCTGATCTGTGACCTCAGGACCTCTGTGTCAATGGTGTATAAAAGGAGAATGTTAACAGGTTCAGACATATTGTTAAAATATCTCTTATTCCATATAAATTATATTGGATTTTTATAGGAATTTCTGCTGTGAAAACAAAGCATAAGTGCTGTGTTACAATGCATTTTGTGTTCTCAGTATCTAGCAAATCTATGTATCATTTTTACCTATACTTCATAGCTCACTTTCAATAATGCATTGTAGCTTACAATATTATATCATACAGTTTTTAATTTGAGGCCCCAGCTGTCATATGTGATGGGAAGGAAAGTTTTCTTGTTTTGTCTCTGTGTTATAGAAGTATATATTAACACTTGGGGAAATTTAATTGGCTTGTACAAAACTATAAAGGGAACATAAATCATTTAACACCAGATCCAGAGATATCTTCCTCTAGACAATATGACTAAATGATGATTGAGGTTAGTTACATTTTTCTGACACGAGTCTTTGAACTAGTTTATTATTTATTTATTTAATTGCTTGTTTATTTATTTAATTTTAAAGATGTGGGGTACAATTCAGGATTAGATATACAAGTAGTCATCGTGCAGGTAAAGTTTGTGCGTCCCTTTTGTCCCCATTTTGCCTGGTTTGAGATCAGATACCCTTATTGATGTTGTGTGTCCCCCCATCCCCCTACAGTATCCCACTACTGCCAATGACTTTCTTATAGTATAATGGTAAATGTTCAGGGTCTGCTTATGAATGAGAACATGTGGTACTCAATTCTTTGTTTCTGTGATAGATCACTGAGTATCATGGACTCTAAATCCATTCAAGTTGTTGTAAAATCCATATGTTTGTCCATCTTTATGACTGTGTAATATTCTGTCATGTATATGTAGCATATTTTTTTATTTGTTTCAGTTTTGATGAGCAGCATGGCTGGTTCCATGTTTTGGTATCGTGAATAGTGCTGCAGTAAACCTGCATGTGCAGGTATCTTTTTGGTAGAATGGTTTGAGTTCCTCTGGGTGTCTTCCCAGTAGGGGGATTGCTGGGTCATATGGAAGGTCAATGTCCTGCACACTTTTAGAAATCATCACACTGTTTTCCATAGAGGTTGAACTTGTTTGCATTCTCACCAGGAGAATGTTAGTGTTCCCTTTACTCTGCACCCCTGTCAGCATCTATTGTTTGCTTTACTAATGATGGCCATTCTTACTGGGGTTAGGTGGTATCTCAATGTGGGTTTGATTTGCATTTCTCTGATCATTAGTGTGTCTGAGCACTTTTCCATGTGTCTGTTGGCTACCCATATATCTTCTTTTGAGAAGTGTCTATTCATGTTTGTTGCCCACTTTTAAATGGGCTGCTTGTTTTTTTCCTTTTGGCACATTTGAGTTCCTTGTAGATCCTAAATGTTAGGCCTTTTTCATATATACATTTAGCAAATATTTTTTCCCATTCTGTGGGTTGTCTTTCCACTCTCTTATAGTTTCTTTTGCTTTGCAGAAACTTCCTTTTCTGTCTAGATGTTTGAGGGTTTTTATCATGAAGGGATGCTGGATTTTATCAAAAGTTTTTTTCTGCATCTAATGATGTAATTATGTAATCTTGTTTTTATATCTGTTGATGTATTTAATTACATTTACAGTCTTGCAGATGTTGAACCAACCTTGCCTCTTGGGGATGATGCCAACATAGTCATGGTGGATGATTTTTCAGATGTGTTGTTAGATTCAATTTGCTAGAATCTTGTTGAGAATTTTCACATCTGCATTCATCAGGGATATTGGTCTGTAGTTCTCTTTTTTGGGGGGATCTTTACCCGGTTTGGTAATCATTGTGATGTTAGCTTTGTAACATGGTTTGGAGAGACTTCCGTCTTTCTCAATTTCCTGAAATAATTTCAATAGGATTGGTATCAGTTCCTCTTAGTATGTTTTGTAGAATTCCACTGGAAAGTCATCTGATCCAGGGCTTCTTTTATGTAGGTAGTTTTCTTATGACAGAGTTAATTTCCTTAGTTGTTTTCAGTCTATTTAGTGTTTCAGTGCCTTTTTGCTTCAAACTTGAGAGGTTGTGTGAGGTCAGAAAGTCCTCCATTTCATTTAAGTTATCAAGTTTGTTTCTGTTCATATGTGCAGCTATTTCTGATAATTTTTTGTATTTCTTTGAGGTCAGTTTTGATTTGATCTTTTGTGTTTCTGACTGTGTTTATTTGGATTTTTGTCTCTTTTTCTTGGTCATTCTGGCTATGGGGATCCATCAATCTTGCTTATCCTTTCAAAGAATCAGCTTTCTGTGGATTTTTTTTTTCCCTTTGATATCTTTATCTTCTATGTCCTGTATTTGGGCTTTTACTTTGGTGATCTGGATTCTTCTGCTAAATTTAGGGTTTTGATGGTTATGTCTTTCCAGTTTCCTTAGGTGATTTGTTAGGTTGTTAATTCTGCTCTTCCATTTTCTTAATGTGTGTTCTTAGAAATATATATTTCCCTCTTGCTTTCATGGCATCCCAGAGGTTTTGGTAAGATGTTTTTTCATTTTCTTTTGTTTTCAGGAAACTTTCACTTTCTGTTCTGGTTTCTGTGCCTACCCAGGAGTCATTCAGCATCATGCTGTTTAGTATCCACATCTTTGTGGGATTTGGGGGGGATTTTGTTGATGTTGATATTTATTTTTATTCCATTGAGGTCTGAGAAGGTGCATGGTCATATTTTGATCTTAGGAAATTTGTTTAAGCTTGATTTATGGTCAAAGACATGATCAATTTTGAAGTATGTTTCCTGTGGTGATGAGTAGAATGTATATTCTGTGGTTGTTGAGTGGAGTGTTGTGTAGGTATCTACTAAGTCCATTTGATCAAATGTCAGGTTGAAATTCCAGATCTCTTTGTTGACTTTTTGCCTTGAAAATCTATCTAGGGTTGTAAGTGGGGTATTTAAGTCCCCAGCTGTTATAGTGTTAGAGTCAATATCTTTTTTTAGCTTACTTAAGAGGTGCTTTGTAAATGCTGGTGTTCCTGTGTTGGGTGCATATATGTTTAGAATGGATATTTCTTGTTGATGGATTAAACCTTTTGTCATTATGCAATATCCTTCCATATCTATTTTAAATTTTTGATAGCTTAAAGGTAATTTTGTCTGATACTAAGATTGTTACTCCTGCTTTCTTTTGTGGTCCATTCATCCAAAAATTCATTTTTCATCTTTTGACTTTGAGTCTGCATTCATCCCTATGGTGAGATTTTCCCAGATACAGCAATTTACTGGATTATCATGTTTTATCCAGTTTGCCATTTGTCTTTTCAGTGGTGCTTTTAGGCCATTCACATTCAGACTGATTACTGAAATATCAGTGTTTATACCCATCATGAGGTTCTTATACAGTTTTTTCTTTGTTGCTTGTTTTCTTTTAACTTTTGGGTTGATGTATTTGTGTGTTTCCAAGTTTGCAGTCGCAGTGTATTCTGTGTTGATTCCGTGTTCTTCTGTTCTTTTGGGAAGTGTGTGGTCATTCTGATTTTTTTTTCTTTCTTCTGCTTAATACCTTTTTAAACATTTCCCATAGAACTGGTCTGGAAGCTGCATAATCTCTAAGAGATTGAATGTCTGGGAAGGATTTTAAATCTCCTTCACTGATGAAGCCTAGACTGGGTAGGAAATTCTTGGTTGAAATTGTTTCTTTGAGGACTTTGAAAATTAGGGTCCAGTCCCTTCTAGCTTGTAGTTTTTCTGCCGATAGGTCTGCTGCTAATCTAACTGGACTTCCCTGGTAAGTAGTCTGGCATTTCTCTATTGCTGCCTTTAGGATGTTTTCTTTTGTACCTACTTTGTGCAGGTGACTTACTATGTGTCTAGAGGTTGATCTTCTCATTTACTGTCTTGTGGGGGTTCTCTGTATCGCTTGGGTTTGGACAGTTACAACTCTGGTTTAATGGATAACCTCCTGGAGTACTTGCTCCAAGGTGCTCTCTGTTTCCCTTTCTTCTTCTGGGATACCAATGAGGAATTGATTCAGCCTCTTGATATAATCACACGTATCTTGAAGGCTTTTTTCTTTTTTTCTGAGTTTTCTTTCCTTGTTTTTTTACAGATTTGGTTAATTCCATGTTTTGGTCTTCAAGTTCTGAGATTTTTTCTTCTGCTTGATTAATTATGCTTCTTATGCTTGTCCTCATGTTATTTATTTCCTAGATGAAGTTTTTTTATGGCCAAAAATCTCTGTTATAAGTTCTTTCAGTGTTGCATCTTGTCTTTCCTAAGTCTTAGTCACTCTTTCCATCCATTTGCTAATCCCTGTTGTATTCTGGGGCCAGTCATTGGTGACTTCCATTGTTTGGGCTCTGGGGTCTGATTTTTCAGGCATTTTCTGTTTGGCATTTTCTGTTTCTGGGAATTACTGGTGTCCTTTCATTGATTGTGCCTCATTTGTGACAGAGTTCTTTCTTTTCTCTTTAGTTCTATCATTCAGTAGCAGTGAGAGAGGCTTTTACTTCTGATGTTTGCTTAATCCTCTATTCTTCCTTTATCAGGACTCTGAATTTATTCTATCTTTAAATAGGGCTCAGGGTGGTAAGCTTTGCTGTCTCTTGGAGTTTGGAGATTCAAATAAGATGGAGGAGGGGAGCTAGGATTCAGAAACTACTTGCAAATCATAATGTTCATTGATTAGGGTATGGGTTTCCTGAGACCCACTGCTCACCACCACTTTGTATGAGAATGCAATGGGTATATGTTTGTACCACTTGAGTCCAAGATACAGCAATAGCAATGAGGAGAACAGAAAAGTAGAATAAAATAGGATGGACAAAAATTAAGAAAATTAAAAAATAAAAAACTAGTAATACTGAAGAAGAAACCAAAGCAAAAATAAATTAAACATAGAGACACTCAAAAAACAAATTGGAAACAAAACAAACAAGCAAAACAAAATATGCATTAAAAAACAGGAAAACCAAATATACATACACACACACACACAAACAAACACACACAGGCCCCCCAACACAAAACAAAAGAAGAAAGGGGAGGAGAGAGAATGCAAACTGAACCCTCACACATATATCCATACATACATTAAACTAAAAGAAGGAAGAACAAAAACAAAACAAAACAAAACAAAAACCAAAACAGAAAGATAAGTCAATCATTCATGTACACATATAAACATAAAATAAAAAATAAAATAAGGAAGAAAGAAAAAAGGAAGAAAGAAAAGAAAGTTGAGGGAGAATGCAAATTGAATCCTCACATACACACTCATGCACAAAGAAACAATAAAAATAAAATAAGATAAAAAAAATTAAAAACTTGCTCTCTTGTCTTGTCTTTGTCCCATAGCTGGATTAGGGCAGGGGATGGGGTGTCTGGAACTCAGCACTCATCAGGTCCCTCTGAAGTTTGTACTCTCAGGATATTCCCTTTGGGCCATGATCAAGCCCTCAGTATTTGATCTGCTAGTCACAGAGATCAGATCTGTTGGTCCCTGATGAGCAAGTTGGAGCACTTTCCTGCTTCCCTTCAATATGGTGGTGGGGTGCCTCTCTTGTCCTCTTTGGTGGGAACTTGCCTCTGGACTCTGTCTACAGCCCCTTCCAGCACCCTGCAAGCTGCTGAAGTGATGAGGCAAAGCCTGGAGCAGTCTCTCTCCTGCTTCAGTGGTGAGGGAGTGCCTGGGGCAATAGTGTCTCCCTACCACTTTTCCAAAGAAAAACTTCTGTCCGTTTTGAAAAAACAATGGTGCTCCACTTCTGCAACCCAGGAAGAACCAAGGATGAAGTTGAGAAGTTGCAGCACCTGCTGTTGCACAGGGGTCCTGGCCACCCACTCACAAGGCCCACTTACACAGTTTCTCCTAGTGTTTTCTTGCCAGGGAGGGTTTGTTGATTAAAAAAAACAGAGAGAAAATGGCGCTCAGTTTCTGTGTCCCAGGAAACGCTAGAGTCCAAGCCCAGAAGCTGTGGCACTAGCCGCTGCACTAGGAGAGCCCTGACCTCTAGCTCCCTAGCCCTCGCTTGGTCAGCCACTCACACGCCCACTCACTCACCAGCACATACACAAAATTTTCCATACATTCACTCACTCACACAGGGACTTGCATAGTCTGACTAGCTCGGCCGCCATCTTCCCCTCCTCCCCCTAATTTACATTTCTTTGATGATTAGTGAGACTGAGCATTTTTTCATGCATTTGTTGGCTGCTTGTATGTCTTCTTTTGAAAAGTAGCTATTCACATCTTTTGCCCACTTTGTAATGGGGCTGTTTGTTTTTTTCTTTTCGGCACATTTGAGTTCTTCGTAGATCCTAGATGTTAGACCTTTGTCAGATATACAGTTGGCAAATATTTTTTCCCTTACTGTGGACTATCTTTCTGCTCTCAAGATGGTTTCTTTTGTTTTGCAGAAGCTTCTCACTTTGATGAGCTCCCACTTGTCTATTTTATCTCTTATGGCATGGGCATTTGGGATTTTGATCAGAAATTGGCTGCCAGTTTCAATTTCCATCAGAGTGTTGCCTGTATTTTCTAAGTAAGGTTCTTATAGTTGGGAGTTTTCCATTTGGGTCTTTGATCCATTTAGAGTTGATTTTTGTGTATGGTGATAGGTAGGGGTCCTGTTTCAATCTCCTCTGTGTGGTCAGAAAGTTTTCCCAGCACCATTTATTGAAGATTTTCCTCTCCCCCGTGGTTGTTGGTGGAGGATTTGTCGAAGACGATTTGATTGAGAAGTTGAGGTTTTGCTTCCAGAATCTCTATCTTGTTCCATTGGTCTACATGCTGCTTCTTGTACCAATACCAGGTTGTTTTGATTATTGCAGCCTTAGAGTAGAGTTTAAAGTCTGGAAATGAAATAACTCCCAATTCGCTTCTTTTGCTTAAGATTGCTTTGGCTATATGTGGTCATTTTTGTTTTCATATAGCTTTCTGTATTGTCATTTCTAGGTCTGAGAAGAACAATTTTGGTAATTTAATGGGTATTGTGTTAAATCTATAGATTGTATTTAGTGTGTTTTATCCTTGGGTGGCTGCCTTCTGTGGATGGTTGATCAGGTTGTGCACTGTGCAACTATATTTAATGATCTTGCAACTACACTGATGACAATAATTATTTCATTCAAACATTAACTGCCTATTTTGTTCTTTTTTCTAAAAATAGGAACATCATTAAACTGATGGTACAGTTATCTGTTTTCATA
Organism: Carlito syrichta; assembly: GCF_000164805.1. Taxonomy (NCBI): domain Eukaryota; kingdom Metazoa; phylum Chordata; class Mammalia; order Primates; family Tarsiidae; genus Carlito; species Carlito syrichta. The sequence goes on along the minus strand of NW_007251357.1, from coordinate 89,474 downwards.
GGCTAAGTATATTACAGTGTGTGTGTGTGTGTGTGTGTGTGTGTGTGTGTGTGTGAGAAAGAGAGAGAGAGAGAGAGAGAGAGAGAGTTGTATGTGCATGAAGGGGATGTAAAGAAACAAACAAGAATATATGTCAGCTAGTTATGTAGTGTGAACAAAGTATAATGGGGTAATATGCAGTGATTCCAGGACTCTTTTGCACTAAGTGAATGGGAATGGTATCTCTGAAAATGTGACACTTAAGCTAAGATTTGAATGAGAAGAAGCATCCAGCCAAGGGATGATCTGGGAAAGAGCATTTTATTTAGAGGGAACAAAAAGTCCTAGGTCTGTGTAAAGAGAACATGTGGGACTGGAGCATAGTTCACAAAGGGGAAGTGAAACTAGATAAAGTCACAGAAATAAAAAGAGGATGAGCAGTTGTGTAGTTATTAACTGTCAAGAGTAGAGAGTTCAGATTTCATTTTAAATGCAATATAAAAATATTGGAGAGTTTTGAGCAGTGAAATGTCATGTTCTGAGTGTTTTTTTTTTAATATCTCTGAATCTAGGGTATCAAATAGAAGATACTCTCAAAGAAACCAGTTAGAAGTTGTTACTGTTTTACAAAAGAAGAATAAATGTTGTTGTGACTGGTCGCTATGGTTGTGGTCAGGTTATGGTTATGTTTTGAAGGTAGAGCTAATAGAATATGCCAATAAAATAAACGTGTTATGTGTAGGAAAGCAAGGCATTAAAAATAACCCTTGGATTTTTGTCTTGAGCAACTAAGAGAACTTTGTTACCATTTACTGATATGCAAAAGTTCAGTGGAGAAGCAGGTTTCTTATGTTGAGTGAGAGAAATAAAGAGTTATTTTCTAGATATACAAAGCTTAATATTATTTTTAAACAAAGACTCAAGTGAGTTACTGAGTCAGCTGTTTGATAAATGTGTTGAGTCTTAAGGGAAGGTTGGAGTTAGAACTGACATTTTAAAAATTATTGATTAATATCTATTTAAAAATTCAATGAAAATGTATTGTACATCTTTTGAGGTCAGGCACTATGCTGGTAATTAAGACACAAAGACAGAAATGCCTGTTTTTAGTCTGATTGTAGTAATAGGCAGTTGATACAAAATCTAAGCAGAGTATTCGGTGTCATGATATAGCTATGTAAAGGATACTATAGCTGCCATCAAGTTTGATATCATGGAAGAATTTTTAGAAGAGTTTATGAGTAAACCAAGTTTTAGGAAGAAAATGAAAGTTAGTTGAAGCCAGCAGGGTAAGGATATGCCATGTACAATCACATGAGGTAAATGAGAGCCTACCTTTTTAAAAAATGCAGATGCACCATTTGATTTTAGCACAGGTGACATATGGGAAAGGCCTAGGACATTTCACTGTTTACATTTTCTTCTAAAGGAAGGATTAAATCAGATTGCTTTTTTAGAAAGGATTACCTGGAAGCAGCTTGGAGAATACATTAGAAGAGGATAATACTGGAGACTAGTTAATTACTTATTAGTTTTCTGTTAATGCATAAGAAATTATTACACATGTAGTGGTTTAAACAAAACTCATTGATTAGCTCACAGTTCTGGAGGTCAGAAATCACAACAGCTTGGATGGGTTCATTGTTTAAAGTCCCCCAAGGTTGACAACGAGGGTTGGATAAGTTGTACTTTCACCTGGAGGCTCTGTGGCATAACCAAAGCTACACATCCCCAAGGAGCATCATCAGAAGCTTAACACTGCAAGAGGAAATATATATATCACTAAAATAATCTAACCAGCCATGAAAGAAATAAAAAAGCAAACAACAATAATAAGCCCCAGAGGAGAAAGTAATACCCAGAGTTACCATAATATTATATTTAAAGTGTACAGTTGCAAACAACAACAAAATTATGAGACGTGAAGAAAAACAGCAAAATATGATTGATCCATATTCTGGAAAATAAAGAATACGACAGAAACCACTTTCTAGTGTGACCAGATGTTGGCTTTTAGATAAAAATACTTCAAAAGTAGCCATTATAAATCTGCTGAAAGAACTAAAGGAACTCATAATTGAAGAGGTAAAGTATGAAGTAAAGTTGTACTGGCTTGACAAAGATTTCATGTGACAATTCCACAAAAAGTAATGAGAAAATTAGAAATGTTAAATAAGAATTTAATATATTAAAATGTGTAAAACATACTTCCTCTCTTTTTATTCTCTCAGCTTTTTAAAAAGACAGCAAATTATATTCAGTGATAATTATAAAAATATATTGTTGGGTCTGTAACTTTACTAGCTGTAATGTGCATAACAAAGTACCAGTGAAAGAACAGAGCTATATAGAAGTAATGTTTCTATATTTTATGAGAATTAAGGTATTATAAACTTGGAACTAATTCTGATTAGTTATAAAGTATTTGGAAAACTGTAGAGTATTTACTAAAAAACTAAGTGAAAAGAAAGCTTTAAAAAAGTAATGTAATACTTCACTGGAAAATATTTACTTAACGAAAAGGAAAGCATTAAGGAGGAAGAGATGAACAAAATAGACATGAGACATATGTAGAGCAAAACTTGAAATGTTAGGCATAAATCCAACTACATAAAATAACATTAAATGTGCATGAATTAAATAAATGTAGTCAAAAGGCAGAGTTGGTCAGACTAGATTTAAAAAATAAAAGAGCTACACACCATCTACAGGAGACAAATTTAGATTCAAAGATAAAAGTAGATTAAATGTAAAAGGATACAAAAATTTATCATGTAAAAAGTAACCACAGAAAGTTGTAGTGTCTATATAAGTAAAAACCAAAATAGACTTTAAAATAAACAAACAAAAAAGTTATTAGAGATAAAGAGGGATATTTTACAATGCAATGAAAAAACCAATTGAACAGGAAAAAAAAAAACAACAACAGAATGAAGGTAACTAGTAACAAAGCACCAAAAAACATGAAGTGAAAATCTTACTAAAATGAAGTGAATATTTGTGATTTACCATGATATTTATAGATGTCAATACTTCACTTGCATTAAAGAATAGACGTCAGCAAATGATCAATAAGGAAATAGAAGATCCGAACAGTAATATAAATCAACTAGAATAATGACATCTATAAAACATTTTAATCAGCAAAATCAGAATATACATTCTTCTCAAGTGCACATAAAAATTCTGGAGTATAGATTATTTTCAAGGATAAATAAAACTTGATAAATGTAAAAGATAGAAGCAATACAAAGTGTGTTCTCCATTCACAATATAATGAAATCAGAAACCAATAACAGAAAAAGATTTGTGAAACTGACAAATATGTGGAAAGTAAACCAAACACTCCTAAATAACCAATGAGCCAAATTAAAGAAAAAAAAAATCAAAGAAAAATCAGAAAATACTTTGAATGAAAATAAAGACACAGCACCTTACAATTTATAGAGTGCAGCTAAAGCAGTGCTTAAAGATAAATTTATAGTTATAAATGACTTTCCTAAGGGAGAAGGAAGATTCTAAATAAATAATCTAACCTTCAACTTTAAGATACTGGAAAAAAAGGAGCAAATAAAACCAGTAAAAAGTAGAAGTAAGAAAAAAAATCAGTGTGGAAATAAAGGAAAAACTATTTTTATAAACTAGAGAAAACCATTAAAGCCAAGATCTAGTTATTTGAAAAGATGAAATTGACAAACCTTAAGAACGAGAGATAGGAAGAGAAAGAAGAAGAACATGCAAGTTATCAGAATCAAAATGACAAAGGGACTATTATTACTAACCGTATAGAAATATAAACAACTATAGAGCAATACTATGAACAACTGCATGCTAATAAATTAGATAAGCCAGATGAAATTTAAAAATTTCCTTAATGACACAAACTACTCAAGATGACTCATGAAGAACTAGACAATACAAAATACAGACAATATAGAATACAGAATAAACCAAGCATAAGTAATCAAAAACTAACCATAAAGAAATGCCCCAGACTTAGATGACTTCAATAGTGAAGACTACCAAACATTTAAAGAAGAGTAAATAACATACTCTTTCAAAAATAGAAAAGAGAAGAAATTCTTTTCAACTCATTCTATGAGGTCAGCGTTGCTCTGATACCAAAACCACACAAAGATATCTCAAGAAAAAGGACTACATTCCAGTATTCTTTATGAACATGAATGCAAAATTACTCAACAAAATATAACCAAACTGAATACAAAAACAGAAACATAGAATTACATTATCTACCACAATAAAGTGGGATTTTTCTCTGGAATACAAAGTGGATTTAACATTTAAAAATAAATTAATATAATATACTGTGCCACAAGAATAAAGGAAAAACACCATTTGCTCATCTTAATAGACACAATACATTTAATGATATCTAACATTTTTTATGATTTAAAAAAACACTCAAAATATTAGGTATCAAAAGGACCTTCCTCAACTTGAGAAGGTACATTCAAGAAAAGCTCACAGATACCATCATACTTGATGGTGAAAGACTGTATGCTTTATTCCTAAGCCCAGATGACATAAACTTGTATGTAGAAAAATCTTAAGTAATGCGCTAAGAATCTATTAGAACTAACAAACAATTTCATTAAGGCTGCAAAATAAAATATCAATCTGTGAAAATCAATTGTATATTTAAACATGTGCAGTGGACAACCTGAAAATAATATTAAGAAAGCAATATCACATGCAATGCCATCAAACAAAATGAAATATTTAGGATTAAATTTAATGAAATAAATGCAAAGCTTAAAATACTCTGAAAGTCAAAACACATAGTTGAAAGACATAAAAGAAGATCTAAAGAATTACAGAAAATATCCCATGTTCATGGTAGGAAGGACTTCATACTGTCAATATGGCATTATTCTTCATGTTGACCTACAGATTCAATGCAATCCCTGGCAAAACGAGTGATGGGGATGAAAATATCCCAATATTTATTGTGGTAATGGTGTCACAACTCTGTGAACACTAAGAAATATTGAATTATTCATTTTTTATGAGTGGATTATATGGCATACAATTATATCTGAATGAAGCTGTTTAAAAAAACGTACAAAGAAAAGGGGATAGAGTTAACACTGATTTCCATGAATATTTAGTTCAAAGATTTAATATTATACAGAATTGTGTTTTTAAAAATTATAATCCTTAAAAAATAACAAGATAGCCAAAATTGTATTCAACTCTTCCTTCTCATTCAATGTTGCTTTGAATTGGCCCAATATTTTGATATTTTGTATTGAACAGTCTCTATATCATTACTCTAAAGAGGTGATATTTCAAAATAAACTCAATGATTCAAGAAGGAGCACGTCTCTCCCTTCTCTTGTCCTAAATAGTTTGTACTGATACAGTCAAGTATCTCAGAACCGGCTTCCCTTTCTGAATGCTCACAAAACATCTTTTCACCGATAAGTTCTAAAACTGTGGAGCAGAGTGGGTATAAAACTTACTTTTAATAATTTCAGTAATTTACCTTTTTCCTCTCCTTATCTTTATGTATTCTCAGACTTCACTGTTTACTTTTCAGTACCTTGAGTACTCTTTACCCCTCTAGTGGAAAAAGTTGGCACATAGTGAGCCTTAATAAGTGTTAACTCACCAGTCACAGTGGCTCACACCTGTAATCCCAGCACTTTGGGAGGTGGAAATGTAAGGATTACTTGAGTCCAGTTGTAGGAGATCAGCCTTGGCAACTTGGTGGGATCTTGTCTCTACAATAAACCAAAAAATTAGCCAGGCATGGTGGCACGCAACTGTAGTTCCAGCTACTTGGAAGGCTGAGGTGGAAGAATCACCTGAACCCAACAGGTCGAGGCTGTGGTGGCCTTGAGCATGCCACTGAACTTCAGCCTGGGTGGAAGAGTGAGACTCTAACTCAAAGAAATAATAATAGTAAAAAAAAAAAATGTTAGCTAGTGTTGCCATTACTCACTGCATATCCAAGATAAGTGGACGGATGACTTTCAGCAGGACAAGATACCCTGCAGAAACCCCTCTAGGACTCCAATTTCCTCTTAACAATGTTTGTCCTATTTTTATCTATATCTTTATCTATAATTATCTATATCTGTAATCTATCATCTATCTATCTATTATCTATCATCTATCTCTCTGCTAATTTTCTTTAAAAACTAAGAAGGAGTTGTTAAATTTGTCCTTTACTTTTCATTCTTATCTTTGTGCTATCCATACCAAGCTAACGTTCTATTTTTTTTTTTGTCTTTTCCTTCAGAAAATGACTTTTAAAACCTTCTTTGTGTTGGTTTTAGTTTTATTCTTAAAAATAAGTTCATGTGGTGGCTTTTATTCTCTATACCATATTGTAATAATATAACCTTATTCTATCATATTATTTTAAAAACTGTGTTTCTCCAAAAACTTTGTGCAGAGTTTCCTCCTTTTTTGTTGCTTAAGATTTATCAAATATCTTGTCCTGCTGGAAGTCATCCTTCCACTTATCTTGGCTATGCAGTGAGTAATGGCAACACTAGCTAATGCTTATTAAGGCTTACTATGTGCCAACTTTTTCCACTAATTTGACATGGATTATCACATTCAATTATTACAACAACTACAGAAAATAGGCACACTTTCATAGGATGAAACTGAAGCAAACAGGGATTACATAATATCTGGCAGCAGAGTGGCCTGAGTTAAGATTAAATTCAGAGTCTGACTTGAGATCTTGTGCTCTTGCTCAATAATATACACATTGTCTTTCCTTAATCCTCTGAGTTCTACTCTTTGTTCCGGAATGCCCTAGGAATTTTGTGGGGTTTTTTTCTCACATGGTTTTCTCATACACACACTGAATCAGGTACCTTCTTTTCTTAGTATTCATTGCACCAAATGACTTTTTGCCTCTGCTCCATCCTCATCATGCCAGCTTCCTCTAGGACACGTTAAAATAGGTAAGGATAAGGCTTATACTTAGAAAGAGTTGGTGTATACATGTCTTATACCACCTATTATGTAGGTGTTAGTTGAGTTTTGAAAGGTAAGTTGAATACCACAGGAAAAATAATTCCCAGTAAAAAAAGGAAGGCTATGCAAAAGTACTTAGGGTGGTTTGGTAGAGAAACATACAGAATATCTAGGGCATGCGTAGGGGTGATCTAGAGAGGAGGAAGTAAAGAGGAGGAAGACTATAATGGAGTTGTAAGCTATAGGAAAGAGTTTGTGATACAATCTTCACATTTTTGGCAGGAGAATAGTCAAATTATATTTGAATTGTAGAAAATTTATTCTGCTTTAATTCATTTTGGTTTCAAAGAAGAAATAAAATATTTGCAGAAAACGTGTCTGAACGTTAATTAGCAAATAGAACAAGTAATCCTTATCTTTATTTGCTAACTGTTAATTTGTGTTATATTAGCAAAAGCATTTATTTATAATTATATGAGTGAATATTACATGTATTTGAAATGGTTTACCATTAAAATAATCATAATAAGGAACACCATCAGGGTGGAAGTGAGAGAAAAAATTGGGGTCTAAAGTAGGAAAACTAGGAGAGAGAAATCTTGGTAATAAGAGGGAAAGGATGGAAAGAAGGAGGGAGGAAGAGAGGAGAAAAGGAGGGAGGGAAGGGAGTGAGGAAAGAAGGAAATAAGGAAAGAAGGAAGGGAGAGAGGGAGGGAGGGAGAACAGGAGGGATGAAGGAAGGACAGAAGAAAAGAAGGAAAAAGAGAAGAGAGGAAGAAAGAGAGAATAAAAAAAGAAGGAAGGGAAGGGTTTTAGCAGAAAAGATGAAAGGAGAAATAAGGGAGATAGATTAAATGGGCCATAACCAAGAGGGAGATGACTCCATGTTATTTGATTGGGAGACTGGGCAGAAAATGCTTCGTTCACAAAACTTAAAACATGTAGATATTTAGGAAGATTAAGCTTTAAGGGAAAACAATGATCTCAGATGTATTCATATTGATTCTGAACTGCCAGATGAAGATGTTAAATATTCAGATCCTAGTATATATGTGTTAAAGGTAAAAAGCTGGCATTTTTCTCATGTAGATTGTAAATCTTACATAGTGACTGAGAATGTGAGAGGGGGTGATACAGCCCAGGAAAGTAAAGTAGAGTAAGAGGAAGAAGGGGAACACAAAGTATATAACTGTTTAAAATATGGCAATTAAGAGGCAAGAAGAGCAGATATGCTCATCTTAGAGTATTTTATGAGATGGGTTTTTCTTTTATTTTTCCGTTTTTTCTTTTTTTAATGTAATGACTGCATTACTTACCTAATGTCTAATGGTGAGGGTGAAGGCCTTATACACACACCTTAAAGCAACCAGTCTCTTAGTGGTGAGCCAAAATCTGTTCTCTCAAGTATACCTGTTATGTACTGTCTAGGTTTCTGCCTGGGGGCCAACATGAGTTGTGACTGAAAGTGTCTCTGCACTAATTTATTGTTTGGTCTATATTACTCATCCTTGATCTTTATGATGCAATATTCCTGCTAAATTTGGCAGGAACAGGTGCAATTCTATTATTTTTTCTTTTATTTGCCTTTCTTACATATTTCTTCATCTACCATAGTAAAAATGCTTGCCACCATTTTTTTTAACTATGTTAAACTCTGAACATAGTTTGAGCAGATTCCTGGGAGAAATTCATCTATTTGATTCTATTTGCTTAGCATTAAAGCTTCTTGACTGCAATGTGAAGATTGACAAGGTAACAAGCAACTTTGTCCACATTATATGTTGTCATCAACAACAATATAAGGCTGGGCAATGTGGCTCAAATCTGTAATCCCAGCACTTTGGGAGGCCAAGGCAAGAGGATTTCATGAGCCCAGGGGTTCAAGACCAGCCTGGGCAACTTGGTGAGACCTCGTCTCCACAATAATTAGCTGGGCATGGTGGCACACACCTGTAGTTCCAGCTACTTGGAAAGCTGAGGCAGAAGGATCACCTGAGCCCAGCAGGTCGAGGCTGCAGGGTCTTGAGAGTGTCACTGCACTCCATCCTGGGTGACAGAGTGAGACTCCAACTCAAAATGCAGCAACAACAATATCAAAACTGAAATTAAAACCACATACTCTTAGTCATTTCAGTCCTTCCTGTTGTTCCAGAATAGTGAATTGGAGTGTCTTTGAGATTCTTTCCTAGTAACCCTTAGTACTGAGCACAGAGCTTAATGGACTCTCTGTAGACCAGGTTGTAACTACCAGGTAATTATATATTACTCTATTCTTTAAATGTTTTATAATGCTATCGTCTGCTATTGCTTTGTATAATAACTTATTAGTTGCTGTATATGTGCATCCATTCTTTCAATAGTTAGTATAAAGTTTTCTTTTGGGGAGAAAACATGTTTTATATTTCTCTTGAATGCTGCAGTTTTGGGCATAATGTTAAATATAAATAAAATAGTCAATAAAACCTTTTATCAGTTAATGTACAGACTTTTTGCAACTATTATTATAAAACGATGGTAGGTAACATAAAAATATTAATGAAGCCTTTACCTGTTTCTTATGATTATTGAGAAGATCAAATCAGTTATGAGAGGGAAATTTACTATTATTATGAAGATATATTAGATCATTAAAATAAATACAGTTGAAGGTATTCTTTTCTTTAGAGGATATGCTCTCTTGCATTCTTCTTTGGAATTTCATAAAAAATGAGGAAAATAAACAAAGAAACAAATTCTGAATATACATTGAAATATTTGGATCTAGATTAAATGAATTTAGAGATTTACTCCAGATCTGAACTGACACCAATCCTAAAAACAATTGTGCAGACTAGTTAGGAAATTCTCATGCAACTTATAAAATAGAAACAAAAGGTTTTTAATAATATAATATAGAAGGTAACTAGTTTTGATTTTGTTATCAAGGCCTTCCTATTTATCATCATTAGTAAAGACAAATATTCCTTTAAAATGAAAGCAAAGACTTTGAGCTGTGTTTCTCAAACCCTGTGCCAATGAATCTAACAGTGGTGAAAATTGATGCGGAACAGCAAATGAAAATGGCTGTAGACAATCTGATTCTAAGGTCTGAGAAATTGTGCAATGCCCATCAGGTGCACACATCCCAGTCCCAAGTACAGTCGTCCTCCCTTATTTACAGAGGATATATAACAAGACTACCTAGTGGATGCCTAAAATTATAGACAGTACTGAACTCTAAATATATTATGTTTTGTTCTATACATACACTCCTATGTATATTGTATACATGTATATTGTATATTGTAATAAAAGTGTCACCTTGTGGATTAAGAAAGTCACATTACAACTGTTGGCCTTGATGAAATTTAACTTGTAAGGCACAATAAGTGATTAAAAACAGTAACTAACAATAAAATAGAATAGTTGTTAAGGTATAAGTACTTACGAAGTTGTTTGGACCAATCTCCTTAATAAGCTGAACTGACAGTGCTATAAAAAGTTACTGAGACATTGAGGGCACTAAGGACCAAGAAAGATTGGTAACTTCTTAATGCAATAAAATATATTTGATTTTTTCATATAGCCAAGTACTCTACACCTGTTTAGTTTTTTATATTAATTCAATTACTTTCCTATGAAGGTTTCCACAGATTCTCTATCTAAATAAAATAAAACATAATTATCTTATATTTGTTTTTCATAGACTTCCTGGGGAGAAGTTCTTACATAAAAGTGTCACCTTGTGGATTAAGAAAGTCACATTACTACTGTTAGCCTTGATTTCCATCCCATCTATGAAATAAGAATATGGGTTGCATGATATGCTCAGTTCTTTTCTAATAGAGCATTCTATGATGCTATACATTGAGAAGATTTTAAAAATACAAGGAGAGGGCCATTTGGTGGTAGAATAAAGAGAGCCCCCCAGCTCATGGATAAATGGAAGAGAATAAATCTTCTATCTGGAAGCAATGGCCTACAGTTTTGATATGTACAGTTTGATATGTTTGATATGTTGACCTGCTGTGGGCTTTGTATTAAGTAAAGGGTATTAGGGGAAAGTCCTGAATAAATAGGTACCTGAGACAGGAATCCCTGAACATTGTGGAGCGGGCAATTTGCCAAACTTTGTCATTTTTCTTAGGTTTTGGAGTTGGAGAAAGGATACCATGAAAAAGAATCACCACATTGTTGACAGCAATAAACTTAGAACTTAGTCCTATTCTTCCAAATGTCCTGAAATTCGTGCTGTATGTGTAAAGAAAAAGTTCAAAATCATTTTCCTTTAATGCTTAAATGCAAAATCCTGTGGTCCTTCCTTCAGGGAAGCTGATAATGTAGCTAAATTGTGCATACAGACAGAGTCAGCTCTCTGGATACTTACTGTGATATAAAGTTCCCTAACATGACTTTTCTAATATTGCAATAGCTGCCTTTATGCATGAATAAACTCTTAATTACAATTAAAAAAAAATCCCTGTATCTTCCTTTCCCTGCTATTTAAAGCAACATGGAATGCTTTTTTAGTAGATCTGAAAACAAAAACCCTGCCTCTCTGTGGCATGCATTTTCTCTTACACCCATCATCTACCTTTGATCTTTTATGCTTAGAGTAGTTCTCTCAGGCCTTCTGCATATTGTCTTAATATCTGTAACTTCCTTGACACTTTTATCCTTTTTATCTCCATCTTCTTGGTTTCTCTGTGGGCTGAACTTTAAATTATTTTTTCTCTTTTACTCACTCTGTGGTTTCTCTCTGATGTTTTTCTTGCAGTACTTTTGTAATCTGTAATGTATTTATTTTTCTTTGCAAAGCCCTTCTTGTTGCGATGTTGCCATGTTCATTTATTTTCTAATAATCTTTATTAGATCTTTCACTTTGTTTTTTCAATTCCTTTTAATCCCTTTTTATGCAAATTCTGTTTTTAATTTAACTCTCTGAGTTTGCCTCGTCTCTGATCTTCCTTTGACAATTATATTGCAGTTTTCTTTCATCATCTTTACTTTCTTTTTTTCTTGATGTCTGAAATATGATCTTCCCACTTTCTTTTAGTTGTTTCTATGATTCTATCCTCTGTCCCTCTAATGCTTGGCCATATAATCTAAAATAATTCATTCTCTTAGTTCAACTCTCTGCCTCATCCACCTTGCATTATTTGGAATTGGTCCTCTCCAAAAGAATTAGTTCCCTAGAATGGTTCCCTTAGCTGTTTAAAGGAGCTGTGTAAACTAGTATCTCTAAATACTTAAACAAGACCTGAGAGGTGACAAACTGAGGGGCAGGTCTGAAGGTCGTGTATGTGAACCTTTAAAGAAGAGTTTCAAGTTAGGTACAGGTGTCATTTTATAGGTCCTTTGTATTGTATACATTCTATGAAATTCTATATAAGCCCCACAATATACAGGTGGTTGGTTGTTTTCTGGCATCTTTTCATTTTTTATTTAAGAGACACAGTCTTATTCTGTCACCCAGGCTGGAGTGAACTGGTGTGATTATAGCTCACTACAGCTTTGAACCTCTGGGCTCAAGGGATCTTCCTGCCTCAGCCTCCTGAGTAGCTGGGACTACAAACTCATGCCACCACATCTGGCTAATTTTTTTTTTTTTTTTTTTTTAGTAATAGAGACAGGGTCTTGTTATGTTGCTCAAGTTGGTCTCAAACTCCTGGTCTCAAGCAATCCTCCTGCCTCAACCTCTCAAAATGTGGAAATCACAGGTGTGAGTCATCACACCTGGCAGGTTCTGACATCTTTAGTTTTCTCTCTCTTCTTTAGAAACTACAGTCCAAATCTGTAACTCAAATAGGCTCTGCACTTAAAATGAAGACAATCTTCTCCAACTTCTCTGCGAGATGACTTGGGATGGAGAAGACAACTTGCTCCTTTTTATCTCTTTATCTTTGCATTTGTTTGACTTAAACCTTAAAAGCTTCTTCTGAGTAGAGTAAAATGAAAATAAAGCCAATGCATCCCTTTCTGTAACAGGGTGGTCCCTGAATAATGCATAATTGTTTGATAGTAGTTTATTAGTGTGTTTTCTCCATGTAAGGTATAATTAGTGTCCTTACCACTTCTAGGTACAAAGTACTATGGGAGCCATGGTTGTTGGCCCCCTAAAAGATCACTGAAAATTTCTGGTATGAAGCAGATTGATTAATAGGAGAAAAGGCATACACTCTTTATTTATTATTTTTTTTTTTTTTTTTTGAGTTAGAGTCTCACTCCGTTGCCCAGGCTGGAGTGCAGTGGCACACCCATTGCCCGGGCTGGTCTTGAACTTTTAGGTTCAGATAATCCACTTGCCTCCATTTCCCAAAGTGATGGGATTACAGCCTGAGCCACCAAGTTCAGCTGGCATACACATTTTATTTAACATGAAGGCCTTCAGAATGAAGACTCTTCTTCCCAGTGATTTACAGAACATGGGGCTTGCATTCTTGTAAAACTGATGATGGGAGGGGAAAAGAGAGGAATTCTATCAAGAAGCATAACTGGAAGAATAAAAGGATGGGGAAACAGAATGACTTGCAAATAGTTATATTTGGAAATTGAATGAACCTGAGAGATAGGCATTATTTGATAAACTCGTTCTTTCTTTTCCTGCAATAGATAATCTTAACAGGGAGAGGAATTACCTTAGGAAAATTCTTGAGGCAAAACACTATATTTTGGAATGAATTTACCTGCATCCCTTCAGTGTCAATTGAGTGTACTTTCCTGTAGGATATAATGCCCAGCAAAGGAAGGCTGCTCCTTAATACTGGGCATCAGGAAGCTGGTCCAGCTGCTGATGGATATGAGTATTGGGTAGGAAGGACAGAAAATCTTGTCTGTTGGCAGTAATGTAGCTGCCACTGAGTCTTCCCTCTGAGCACATCACACACTAGGTAAAGCATCCCTTTATGAGTCTGAAAACCTGAGTTCCTGTCTGAATTATGGGCCTTCGGCTGTTGGGTGACACCTGTCACTTCCCTCTCATTTTCTAAGTTTTCTCATCCATAAGATGAATTGGTTGCACGCAGTGAAATCTAAAACTCCTTTCAGCTCCTTCTCCCTTGTCATAATGTTTCAAATTTCACCATTACACATTGATTTCTTTTGGTTTTTAAGGCTTTTAGGTTTTCAAGGATTGTCATTAAAATGCGTACCTTGAGGGAGGAATAACACTTTATAGTGTTTTTAGCCCATATATTCAAGGAGGTTTTCACTGATAGCCTAACAGGCAGGTCACTTCAGGTGAATAAGACATGAAATTAACCATCAGGACGAGGGGGGCTTCTGGGGTTAGAAGGAGAGACAAATGGGGTGATAGAGGGACAATAAGAGACACAAAGAGTAACAAAGTGCTAAGTTTTATAACATGTTTTCTCAATGTCTGCAGAAAACTTGAGATGCAGTCATTAATATACTCATTTTTCATATGAAAAACCAAAGTTCAAAGACATGAAATGACACACTATAGTCACCTGAAGAGGAAAAGGGGTGAGTATGGCAACCCAGGCTATAGAATGCAAGTCTATGCCCGCATTCTTCCATTGCAGTTGGTTGCGTTTTGCTTATTTATAATTATATTGTATTGTGTTATTTAAAATCATAAATTGGGATAGAGTATTCAGTTAGTTTAGATCTATTAATGCCTTGATATTTGTACAATTTGTTTTTTCTTCATAGAATGTTTCTTTGCCTAACTTCCTAGACATACACTTGCGTGAGTTCTGCAGAAATAAAGCACTTTACATGGATTCTCACATTCTGTCCTCACTAGTACATATCATTGTTGTTTTCCACCTTTCAGAGGAAGATCCCAGAGTTTAAAAGTTTGGTAGTCTAAATAACAGCATATAGCTCATATCTCAGGGACATATGAATTAGGTATGATACATGGAACACATGGCTGCTCTCTTGCTTGCCAGTGAAACCCAAGAGGTAGGGAACTGGGAGGAAAATTTATTTCTGAATTTGGAACTCAGGGAGACAAGCCAGTATAGATGCCAAGTCCAGCTCAGCTCCTTGGATTTTACAGTCTGTATTTATAAGCATAAACATTGAGTTTTGCTATTAATTAACATCAAACTATGTTATTTGCAAAGCATTCTGTAAGATTCCAGTTTCAAGTGCGTTTCATCAATTAGAACATTTACTGTCTGCATATTCTTGGTACCCATTACTGGAAACCTGTAATTCTAGTTTATTGGTAACTAAGTAAAGGTGTTAGAGGAACTAACTACAAAGTGAAACATTATTCATTATGATACATCATTAGTCAATGGGTACAACAAAACAAAGAAAAGGTATTGGTTACGGCTACCTAACTAATATAATTATATTTCTAATTTTAACTACTGATCACAAGGCTGAATAATAACCTATTTTGCTGTGTGACTACAACCATGTAGTCTGTGACTCATTCTGCTCCTGAGAGGGTCAACATAATTTTATTATTTCTAAGGAATGTGGGTATGTGCAGGGCTATAACCCCAAACAATCCAATATTACTAGGAGCAGATGACTACTTTAAGAGGGTGTATTTTAGAAGGTCTTTTCATCAGGTATATACATATATACATGGAGAAAATATTTTGGAACTTATGACAAAGGCCTTAGCTCACATCACATTCATTGATTCATGCCTGCCAAAAAATCACTTTTTTCCCATCACTACTGATGTTTTATCATATTACTTGTTTCTAACAATCTAATGTTTCAGAAATTGATTGAGTATATTATTCTTCTTGTGTAGAATAATAGTACAAAGTAATCTATCCCCCTTCTCATCATGATTTTTAATCAGCAAACTATTTTTTGTGGTTCTTTTAAAATTCAAACTGCCCCAGTCTTTGATATAAAAGTTAGTTTAAGCCACCTGTTTGTTCAGTTTTATCAATTCAAATTTTCAAGAGTCATTTTTTCAAGTGTTACATGTCACAGTTAAATTCCTCAAATACTTATTGAATAATTGAGTCATCCTTAGAGTCAAATTTTATAAAGTTTGTCTGCTTTCAGTATCACTAGATGGTATTGGGCAAATAATGTCATCTCTCAGAGACCAACTTTCTATACCTGTACAACAAAGACTAGATAGTCTGCAAGAGGTCTTCCAGCCTCTGCATGCATGCTTCTTACCATGCCAAAGCCTCACTAATTTATTTTAGAGCCGGGCGTGGTAGCGTGTGCCTGCAGTTTCAGCTACTTGAAAGGCTGAGGTGGAAGGATCGCCGGAGCTCAGCAGGTCGAGGCTGCGGTGGCCTGGAGCGTGCCACTGAACTCCAACCTGGGCAATAGAGTGAGACTCCAACTCAAAAAAAAAATTTATTTTAGAAACTTGGAGAACCTGTACTATGTCAAATACTACATAAGGCATTATAAATACAGTCATTAATTTGACCTTTGTTAGGAAGATGAGAATCTTCTGGAGAGCTCACTGTGGTAGAATAACAACATCTATTTAGACTTGAATTCTGGTTTCTATATTTTAATATTCCTTTTCTGTGTTCTTTTCCTTGCATCTCACACTGTTCATCCACTATGAGCATGCATTCCTCCTCTTCTTTCCTCCCATCATCAATGGCCTCATTCTGAATCTGCTCAGCTTTCAGGCTTCCCTAGTTTCCCCTTCCATACACAAAATCGTAGTTAGAAGTAGACTTATTGACATATTGAGTAGATGTTCAACTTCCTCCTAGTGTTCAAGGGGGTTTTCTGCTTAAATTTTGTTTTTTATTATTTTAGGGTACTTAAAGAAATATAGAGATAATAGAGGTTTTAGGTTGGGGGAAGATAAGCTATGAGAAAAGTAATAGACTGTAGGAACAGTGATGAATGGGACATTTTGGTGTGATGGATATGTTCATTCAAGGTCTTTCGGCTACTCTAATTCTTTCTCAGTCCATCACACTTTTGAGCTGTTTTACTCTGAGAGTCATAAATTGGGATAGAGTTGTCAGCTAGTTTAGAATCTATTAATGCCTTGATATTTGTACAGTTTGTTATTTCTTCTTGGAGCATTTCTCCACCTAGCTTCCTGGGCACACACTCTTCTGGCTCTCCTCCCTCCCTCACTACTTCTTAGTAGTCTCTTTGATAGCATCTCCTCCTATTTTTAGAGGGTCTCATGGCATGGGATGTGCTGATAATCTTAAATTCAACTTCAATCCCAAACTTCCTAAACTTCATATTTATTATATTTGATAATTATATATGTAAATATATAATAAATAATTATTAAACATAATACACAATTATATTTGGAATATAATAAATATAAGTAATATACTATATTCATATATATCAAACTATCTACTTAACGTTACTACCTGGTTGCTTAATAAGTAGCTCATATTAATATATCAAAAACTCATGAGGAAGCTTTTGATGCTCCCTCATACTCATTCTTCACTAGTCTTTCCTGTCTCAGTTATGACCACCTCAATCTAATTACTTAGGCCAAAAATGTAGAAGTCATAATTTAAAAAACATTTTTTTCTTTACCTACCACAACAAATGCATCAGCAAACGTTGGTGTCTCTACCTTCAAAATATATCCTGAATGTGATATACTCCTGCCTGCACTCTACTGTTCTAATCCAAATCATCTTCATGTCTACCCTGGATTAAAGAAATCGTCTTCTAAGCAATTTATCTATCCAGAAACCATTTTTCTCATTACAGCCATAGTACTCTTTTAAAAGTCTAGCATTTATTAGACTGTGTCACCTCTTACTCGGAATCCTATTTTCCCAATTGTCTGGGGATAAAATATGCTCTCCCTATCATAGTCTGCAATGCTATACAAGATCTTACCCCCAAATACCTCTTCCATCTCGTATCTCATCACTCTTCTTGAATTACTTCCCTCTGACCTCACTGGTCTTTATAGCGTTCTTCTCGTTATACATCATCCCATTGTGATTATGTGACAACTTGCCTGAGTTATGGTCCTCATCTGTCTAATCAAACACTATTCTAGGTGTTGCTGTAAAGGTATTCTGTAGAAGTGATTAACATCTACAATCAATTGGCTTTAAGTAAGGAGTATTAGCCTTGATCGTCTGTGTGGGCTTGATCCAATCAATTGAAAAGTTTTAAGGGCAGAGTTGAGGTTTCCCTAAGAAAAAGAAAATTCCACTTATAAATTGCACTTAGCTCCTGCCAGAGAGTTTCCTGGTGGCCTGCCTAAGGATTCTAGACTTGTCTAGAGAGGTCCTACAATGGTGCAAGCCAATTAATCAGACTGAATCTCTCTCCCTCTCTCCCTGCCCCCACTCCCATATACATTCTCTTCCTTGTAGAAACCTGACTGATGCATCCATCCAGCTGTTCTTCTCTCAGGACTTTTGCTTTTGCTGTTTCTTCTGCCTAGAATGCTCTCTTCCAGATATTTGTGTGCCTCATGACTTTACATGCTTCAGGTCTTTAATCAACTGTTACCTCTTTAGAAAAGCCTTCTCTAACCTCTCTGTTAAAAGTGACTCATGTGACTCCACATCAATCATGTTTGTATGATTTACTCACTGCCTTATTTATATAACAGTTAGCACTACCTTAAACTGTATGCTTATTTATTCACTTTGTCATTGTTTCTCCTCTTCACCAGGCCTGAGCTCTATGAGGGGCCATTTCAACTGTCTTGTTCAATGTTATATCTCCAGCATCAAGAGCAGTGGAATGCATAGCACATCTTTGTTAAATAGTAAGAAAATGGAGCACTGTGTTGGCTTATTATTAAAAGGGTGGTCTTCAGAGGGAGGAAATAGCTGAGAGAGCAGAATGAAAACTGAAACTACTTTTTACCTCTTCCTTACCTCAACCTTATCATTCATTCCATTTAAAAATAACAAAAAACAAAAAAAGTGTTCTGTTCTTCTCTTTCCCTTGTTATTCTTTATCTGATAATTTTCTTTAGCAAAAGTTTTTTTAGAGCCTAGGATGTGCTAGGAATGGTTATACAAGCCCCAAAACAATCAATCATAAGAGAGAACTTCTCAAAGGAAGTGACTTGTGAGCTAAGATGTGTTAAAGTCAACTAAATAGAAGGGGAAGTTAAACTCAGTATAGAAAAAGAACATGCACAGAGGCCTGGAAATGAGAAAGAGCATGCTGTTTGGGGAAGTCAGAGAAGATCAGGTCAGGTAAGTGTGGATTTTGAGAGCGTTTATGTGTGGGTTGAAGGGGTAGAGGTAAATGTCAGATTGTGACGCTCCCTTCAACTTAGCTAGGAGTTCTTAATATTGTCTGTGAAAGATGAGAAGACAAAGGAAGTCCTAAGCAAGAGGCTGATACGTCACGTTAGTAATTCAAAAAATACTTTAGTTTTTGCATCCTCAGCTGCCTCTCCTTAATCATCTGACCCTTAGTGGTGCCGTTGAATAATTTCTTTCATACATTTTAACCTCAGGTAATGTGAACAAACAATGAACAACAGCATAACATATCTAGCAATGACCAGCAGAGATAAAGAAGCCAGTCTGATTCCATCCAGCTAGATTTAATATCTTTAAAATTCATTCTTTTTTTTTGATAATCAATATTTTTTATTATGATGTTGTGGGGTACAGTTAAGGGTTAGGTATACAAATACGTTTCATTCAGGCACTTATTGATAAGAGGTGCTTCCCCATCCCCAGACAGATATTTGCTACCGTTAATCTCATCTCCCTCCCCCCGCTTCATAGTTTCCCACTACTGTCAGTCATTTTCTTATAGTATTAGGTTGGATGTTCAAGGTCCATTATGAGTGAGAACCTGTGATACTCGGACCTTTGTTTTTGTGAGAGGTCACTCAGTATTATAGACTAGTTCCATCCAGGTTGCTGCGAAATTAATGATTTTGTTCTTTTTTATGGCTGCGTAGT
>NW_007251357.1:65899-69685 GCF_000164805.1 Carlito syrichta | reverse complement strand
CTTCCAGATATATTCCCAGTAGGGGGATTGCGGGGTCATATGGGAGGTTGATATTTAAAGCTTTTAGGAATCGCCACACGGCTTTCTACAGAGGTTGCACTAGTTTACACTCCCACCAACAGTGTAGAGGTGCTCCCTTTTCACCACATCCTCTCCAGCAGCTGTTATTTTTTGAATTGTTGATAATTGCCATTCTGGTTGGAGTTAGGTGGTATCTCAGTGTAGTTTTGATTTGCATCTCCCTGATGATTAGTGCGGTTGAACATTTCTTCATGTCTGTTGGCTGCTCGAATGTCTTCCTTTGTGAAGTGTCTGTTCATATCTTTTGCCCATTTTATAATGGGGTTGTTCGGGTTTTTCTTTTCAGCACGTTTGAGTTCCTTGTAGATCAAAGATGTTAAGCCTTTGTTTGACCTGGTGTTGGCAAATACTTTTTCTCAGTCTGTAGGCTGTCTCCCTGCTCTCTTGATGGTTTCTTTGGCTTTGCAGAAGCTTGTCAGTTTAATAAGGTCCCACTTTTCTATCCTCTCTCTTATGACCTGTGGGTTTTGGGTTTTGTTCAGGAATTAGAGGCCAGTTCCGATTTCCATGAGGGTATGTCCTTCATTTTCTAAGGTTCTTATGGTTTGAGGTTTTACATTTAGGTCTCTGATCCATTTGGAGTTAACCTTTGTGCATGGGGATAGATAGGGGTCCTGTTTCAATCTTCTGCATGTGGTCAGCCAGTTTTCCCAGCACCATTTACTGAATAGGTTCTCCTCTCCCCAGTGGTAGGTGGTAGAGTCTTTGTCGAAGATGAGTTGGTTGAGAAATTGAGGTTTTGCTTCTGGAATCTCAATTCTATTCCATTGATCTATATGCCTATTCTTATACTAATACCAAGCTGTTTTGATGATTGTAGCTTTATAGTAAAGTTTGAAGTCTGCTAATGTAATACCACCTGCTTTGTTTTTTTTTTTGCTGAGAATTGTTCTGGCTATTTTTGGACATTTGTGTTTCCATATGAATTCCTGTGTTGTCTTTTCTAGGTCTGAGAAAAATGTTGCTGGTAATTTGATGGGTATTGCATTGAATTTGTAGATTGCCTTAGGTAAGATGGACATCTTCACAATGTTGATTCTTCCAATTCATGAGCATGGGATATTTTTCCACTTGTTTGTGTTATCTTTGATTTCTTTGACCAGTGTTTTGTAGTTTTCATTATAAAGGTCTTTCACGTCTCTGGTTAGGAAGATGCCAAGGTATTTCATTTTTTTGGTGTCTATTGTGAATGGAATTGTTTTTTTATTTGGGTTTCTGTTTGTTTATTATTGGTATAAGAAATGCCATTGTCTTTTGCACATTTATTTTGTATCCTGAGACTTTGCCAAAGGCCTTTATCAGTGTAAGGAGGTTTTTGACAGATTCTCTTGGGTTTTCAAGGTACACAATCATATCATCTGCAAAGAGAGATAATTAGACTTTCTCTTTTCCTATTTGGATACCCCTGATTGCCTTCTCTTACCTGATTGCTCAAGCCAGGACTTCCAACACTATGCTGAACAGGAGGGGTGAGAGTGGGCTTCCTTGTCTTGTTCCAGTTTTCAAGGGAAATGGTTGCAATTTTTGTCTGTTTAGGAGTATGCTGGCTGTGGGTTTCTCGTAGATGGCTTTTACTATTTTGAGGTATGTTCCAGGTATGCCTAGATGTTCAAGGGTTTTTATCAAGAAGGGGTGCTGGATTTTATCAAAAGCTTTTTCTGCATCTAATGATATGATCATGTGGTTTTTGTTTTGACATCTGTTGATGTATTTAATAACAATTAAGGTTTTACGAATGTTGAACCAGCCTTGCCCAGGAATGAAGCCTACTTGGTCATGATGGATGATTTTTGAGATGTATTGCTGAATCCGGTTTGCTAGTATCTTGTTGAGAATTTTAGCATCTATGTTCATCAAAGATATTGGCCTGTAGTTCTCTCTCTTTGCTGGATCTTTACCTGGCTTGGGTATCAATGTGATGTTGGCTTCGTAAAATGATTTAGGGAGCGTTCCATCTTTTTCAATTGCCTGGAATACCTTCAGTAGGTTTGGTATCAGCTCCTCCTTAAATGTCTTGTAGAATTCTGCTGAAAAGCCATCTGGTCCAGGGCTTTTTTTTGTAGGAAGTTTTCTTATTACATAGTCAATTTCCTTGATTGTTATTGGTTTATTTGGGGTCTCAATTTCTTCTTGTTCCAACTTAGGTAGATTGTGTGATGTCAGAAAGTCCTCCATTTCCTTAAGGTTTTCAAGTTTGTTTCCATACAAGTGTATGTAGTAGTCTCCAATGATCTTTTGTATTTCTTCAGGGTCAGATGTGACTTCATCTTTTGTGTTTCTGATTGTGCTTATTTGGTTTTTTTCTCATTTTTTCTTGGTCAGTCTAGCTAGGGGACCATCAATCTTGTTTATTCTTTTGAAGAACCAGCTTTTTGTTTCATTGATTTTTTCTATTATCTTTTTGTCTTCTGTGTCCTGGATTTGGGCTTTTATTTTGGTGATCTGGATTCTTCTGCTGAAATTAGGGTTTTTGTGGTCTTGCTTTTCCAGCTTCTTTAGGTGGCTTGTTAGGTTGTCAATTTCTGTTCCTTCCATTTTCCTCATGTGTGTTTGTAGGGATATAAATTCCCCTCTTATTACAGCTTTTAAGGCATCCCAGAGATTTTGGTAAGATGTTTCTTCATTTTCATTTGTTTCCAGGTATCTTTTGATCTCTGTTTTGATGTCATCATTGACCCAGGAGTTATTTAGCATCATGCTGTTTAGTGTCCATGTCTTTGTGGGTTTGGGGGGGGACTTTGTTGGTGTCAATGTTTATTTTTATTCCACTGTGGTCTGAGAAGGTGCATGGTAGAATTTCAGTCCTTTTAAATTTGCTTATACTTGATTTGTGTCCAATTATGTGGTCGATCTTAGAATATGTTCCATGTGGTGATGAGTAGAATGTGTATTCTGTGGTCTTTGGATGGAGTGTTCTATAGGTATCAATTAAGTCCATTTGGTCCAGAGTCTCATTGAGGTTCCGGATCTCCTTGCTGATTTTTTGTCCTGATGATCTGTCTAAGGTTGTGAGTGGTGTATTAAAGTCCCCAGTTATTATGGTGTTAGAGTCAATGTCTTTCTTTAGTTTTCCTAGAAGTTGCTTTATGAATGTTGGCGCACCTATGTTGGGTGCATATATGTTTAGGATAGATATTTCTTGTTGATGGAATGAGCCTTTTATCATTATGTAGTGGCCCTCTGTATCTTTTTGAATTTTTGATAGCTTAAATGGTATTTTGTCTGAAATTAGGATCGCAACTCCTCCTTTTTTTTGTGTTCTATTCGCCTGGAAATTTGTTTCCCATCCTCTTGCTTTGAGTCTGTGTATGTCCTTTCTAGTGAGATGGGTCTCTTGAAGGCAGTATATTGTTGCCTGGTGATATTTTATCCATTTTGTCATTCTATATCTTTTCAGTGGTGAGTTTAGTCCATTCACATTCAGACTAATTATTGAAATGTAAGAGTTCGTCTCTATCATGGAGTTCTTATTGAGTTGTTCTTTCACATGGTTTTTTCTTTTTTCTTTTTTTTTGACTTTCTTTTGGTTTTGGGGTTGGTTCGTGTATATTTTATTCTTTTCCCTGTACTCTTGTGAAAAACGTTGTTCTTTATTTCCTTTTCTTCTGTGTTTAGTACTTTCTTAAGTGTTTCATGTAGAGATGGTTTGTGGCTGCATAAGTTCTTAGGGATTGATATCTGGGAAAGATTTTAATTCTCCCTCAC
>NW_007251357.1:64679-65879 GCF_000164805.1 Carlito syrichta | reverse complement strand
CTTTTCCAGCTTCTTTAGGTGGCTTGTTAGGTTGTCAATTTCTGTTCCTTCCATTTTCCTCATGTGTGTTTGTAGGGATATAAATTCCCCTCTTATTACAGCTTTTAAGGCATCCCAGAGATTTTGGTAAGATGTTTCTTCATTTTCATTTGTTTCCAGGTATCTTTTGATCTCTGTTTTGATGTCATCATTGACCCAGGAGTTATTTAGCATCATGCTGTTTAGTGTCCATGTCTTTGTGGGTTTGGGGGGGGCTTTGTTGGTGTCAATGTTTATTTTTATTCCACTGTGGTCCGAAAAGGTGCATGGCAGAATTTCAGTCCTTTTAAATTTGCTTATACTTGATTTGTGTCCAATTATGTGGTCGATCTTAGAATATGTTCCATGTGGTGATGAGTAGAATGTTTATTCTGTGGTCTTTGGATGGAGTGTTCTGTAGGTATCAAT
The DNA here is from genome assembly GCF_000164805.1 of Carlito syrichta. Taxonomy (NCBI): domain Eukaryota; kingdom Metazoa; phylum Chordata; class Mammalia; order Primates; family Tarsiidae; genus Carlito; species Carlito syrichta. Next base: position 65,432 of record NW_007251357.1, on the reverse strand, counting down.
TAAGTCTATTTGGTCCAGAGTCACATTGAGGTTCTGTATCTCCTTGTTGATTTTTTGTCCTGATGGTCTGTCTAGGGTTGTGAGTGGGCTATTAAAGTTCCCAGTTATGATGGTGTTAGAGTCAGTATCTTTCTTTAGTATTCCTAGAAGCTGCTTTATGCAAGTTGGCGCACCTATATTGGGTGCATATATGTTTAGGATAGATATTTCTTGTTGATGGAGTGAACCTTTTATCATTATGTAGTGGCCCTCTGTATCTTTTTTAAGTTTTGATAGCTTAAATGGTATTTTGTCTGAAATTAGGATCGCGACTCCTCCTTTCTTTTGTGTTTCATTCACCTGAAAATTTGTTTCCCATCCTCTTACTTTGAGTCTGTGTATGTCCTTTGTAGTGAGATGAGTCTCTTGAAGGCAGTATATTGTTGCCTGGTGATATTTTATCCATTTTGCCATTCTATGTCTTTTCAGTGGTGCATTTAGTCCATTCACATTCAGGCTAATTATTGAAATGTGAGAGTTCATCCCTATCATAGAGTTCTTATAGAGGTGTTGTTCTTTCACTTGGTTCTTTTTTGTCTTTCTTTTGGTTTTGTGGTTGGTTCATGTATATTTTCCCTGTACTCTTTTGAAGAATGTTGCTCTTTTTTCCTTTTCTTTGGTGTTTAGTACTTTCTTAAGTGTTTCATGTAGAGGTGGTTTGGTGGCAGCATAAGTTCTTAGGGATTGGATATCTGGGAAAGATTTTAATTCTCC
>NW_007251357.1:57056-64643 GCF_000164805.1 Carlito syrichta | reverse complement strand
AACGAGACACAGGGCTGGGAGAGTGAAGAAAGACACGTGAGAAAGAGTACTGATAGCTACATAGCACTAAAGAGTACTGAAGCAACACAGAGACAGGGCAATAAAATCGAGAAACAGTGTAAGTCAGAAGGTAAACAACAAACGTGATCTAGACCACCAGTTACAATGATAAAATCATAAGTCAAAATGAGAAAGAGAGAAGTGCGAGAGGGAAAACAGATATACATACCAACTATCAGGTGAGAAAGAGACACAGGGCTGGGAAGAGGTGAAAAAAGACATGTAAGAAAGATTCCCTAAAGAGTACTGATAACTACACAGAGACAGGGCAATAAAATCGAAAAACAGTGTAAGTCAGAAGGTAAACAACAGACGTGATCTAAACCAACAGTTACAATGATAAAATCATAAGTCAAAATAAGCGAAAGAGAGAAGTGCGAGAGGGAAAACAGATATACATACCAACAACCAGGTGAGAAACAGACACAGGGTCGGGAAGAAGTGAAGAAAGACAGGTAAGAAAGATTCCCTAAAGAATATTGATAGTTACACAGAGACAGGCCAATAAAATCAAGAAACAGTATAAGTCAGAAGGTAAACACCAAACGTAATCTAAACCAACAGTTTCAATGATAAAATCATAAGTCAAAATAAGCGATCAGACTAGAGTCACTTCTGTGATCTCCGATTCCAGCCTTTCCCTTTTGTTTTTCGTTGCAGCGTAGGGGTGGGGCTTTGTCTCCTGTTTAGCGCTGTTGCCTTAGGAACTGAGGTAAAGTTTGTTGATAGGTGGGCAGGGCAATGGAAGTCTCTGCCTGGAGAATAGCAAGGTAGTTTACCCAAATCTGTTTTTCTCCACTTGTCTGGGTCCCCCGGCTTGGGGTCTCGCACTGAGTGCCTCAGCCAGGGTGGGCCCAGAGTTTCAGAGCTCCAAAGCTCCAAAGGGCAGGCAGTGGGCAGCGAGAGTGGCTCTGGGCCTCCCACAGGGTACTTCAGCCAGGAATGGGACTGGAGTCTCTGAGGGACGGGCGCCCAGAGTCTCCCTGTGTGACCGGCGGTGCCGGGTGCCAGGCTGGAGACAATGCAGCCGTGGAGAGAGCCGGAGGGAGCAGGGACCCAAAACTTTCCCGCATGCTGCAATATCTGGCCTTAGGAAGTGAGGTAAAGTTTGTTGATAGGTGGGCGGGGCAATGGAAGTCTCTGCCTGGAGAATGGCGAGGCAGTTTAAGCAGATCTGTTTTTCTCCGCTTGTCTGGGTCCTCTGGCTTGGGGTCTCATGCTGAGTGCCTCAGCCAGGGTGGCCCCGGAGTTCCAGAGCTCCAAAGTTCCAAAGGGCAGGCGGTGAGCGGAGAGAGTGGCGCTGGGCCCCCTACAGAGTACTTCAGCCAGGAATGGGACCGGTGTCTCTGAGGGGCGGGCGCCCAGAGCCTCCCTGTGTGACTGGCAGCTTGGTGCCGGGTGCCCGGGCTGGAGACAATGCAGCCGGGGAGGGATCTGGAGGGGGCTGGGACCGGAGACTTCCACACACGAGTAGAACAGCAGCAGTGGGGGGGGTGCAATATCTGGCCTTGCGTGGGACTGAAGTTCCCGGGCCTGGCACCAGCACGGTTGGTGGTGGGCTGGGGGATGGGGAAGAGAAGTAATAGCCTTTTTGGGAACTCATGTTCAGAGAATCTCACCAGTTCACCTATGCCGTCGCCATCTTGCCCCGTCTCCCCAGATGTACTTTTAAATAAGTTAAATATTTCTCTAGAGTGTCATATATATAAACTTCTTTTAAAATACTTATCTGTGTGAATAATGCAAAAGTGTTTATATCTGTGACCAAGTTATACAGAAAACCTAAATTAAAGTACAAAAATCAATGAAACACTGTTCTGTTATCACAGCTTAAGGATATTGCTGAAAATAATCATTACTATTGATCAGCAGTGACTTTGTAAACAAAAATTAGCACTGGTCATATCTGTTTTAAAACTAACATAGTATTAATTTTGCTCAATAAATTGTATTCAACATGAGCAATATTTCTTCCGCCTGAATCTATCATGGAGTTTTCTTAGAAACAAAGTTGCAGTTTAAAAATATTGCCTCCTGAATTATTTTTTAATCAGATATTAAAAAATAATGTGTCTGTTTCTGGTTAATAACTTTGTCAAATTTAAAAAGCATTCAAAAGTTCAGAAGAATAATTTAAAAAAATTGATATAGTCTCATTATAAAAAATCCAGGCAATTTATTAAAGTACAAAGATGAAAATATACTCTCAATTTCATCACCCATATGAAATATATGAGTGACTGTACATCATGCTACATGTATATGTCTCTATGTGTACATACCTGTTGTTTTACATGGCTGAATTGTGTATCATTAAGAATGCTTTCAGCAGCAAGGGACTGAAAACTAAATTAACAGTGGTTTCAGTTAAAAAAAAAAAAGGATTACTTTTTTTTCACCTAACAAGAAGTTTGGGATAGTATACAAACTCAACAACTCTCCATATGTTTTTGTTGTTTTATTATTAGTATGTTTTTTAAAAAATAGATCTAGATGTCTATAATTCAAAAATAAAAAATGCTGGCCTGATGTGTGTTTGTCCTTGACTACCAATAACACAAATATTTTTCCAGGAAATTCTCATTTTCAGTAGTTTTTTCCATATAGATCATGGACCAAAACTATATTACATTTCCACTCAGACCTGGACAGGGAGTATATATAAAATAACAATATAAAAAACTTGACTTATTAATATTAACAACTCTGGATATTGTTCATAAATAAAATTGTATTTAATTTTGATATTTTACAATAAAATATTTTAAATTTAATTTCACAGAAGAAAAAACTGAACGTAAAACTTAAGGAAGTACTGAATTTATGAATTTTTCTCACTAAAGTAGTAATTATTTCTCAAAGACACTTGTACGATTAGAAAAAGTCAATGCAAATTATTAAGTTTAAATTATGTTTTTAAACATCTTACTTAAATTACTTGCAGAACTAATTTACATATAAAATAAAAGAAAGTTAGCTCACATTTAGGTATCTTATGCCTTAGTGTTTTAATTTATACTGACAGTTTTATATGGTCGAGTTATCAAATGTTTGTATTCTTTTTGTAACTATGATTCCCATAATTGTTTATTTGCATGTCCAAATTGATCAATAATTATCCAGTCATGTTACGATGGCATTTCCGTTTCATTTATTTATCTTTGGTACTTGCCTAACAATTTTTTTGATGCAGCTTTTAGAAAAAGCATGTTAATAGTTAATGAATTCTTCTGCCTATTCATTGTCTTCATGACTAATTGCCATAGTGGTTCATTATATATAATATCTTGAGCCATAATTTCTTCCACTCAGGATTTATCCCTTCTCACATCTTTTGGTATTGTCGTGTGTTGTTGCGGAGAATCTAGGATATTTAGTATCACTTCCTGTTGACATGAATTGTCTTTTAGCATGAATTGTGGGAGAAAAGTAACTACTTTGAGTTATTAACAGAATAGAAGATTCCAATTATATATTATTTGTGTGGTATTCATTTTCAAAGTGCTTTGATCTCATTTCATTTCATCTTCACAACAAACCTGTACAATAAATGTCATCTTCATCTTTCATAAGATAAAACTAAGGTTCAAATAATATAAGTGATTTTTCCAGGTCTTAGATGTAGTGTTAAAGTAAAATTAACTTGAAAGAAAAAAGAAAGAAAGAGAAGAAAGAAAGAAAGAAAGGGAGGGAGGGAGGAAAGAAAGAAAGAAAGAAAAAGAAAGAAAGAAAAAGAAAGAAAGAAAGAAAGAAAGAAAGAAAGAAAGAAAGAAAGAAATCCTAACTCTATATTCAGTGTTCTTTCTATATTATATGACTTTTAAAGATGATTACAAAGAAATGTTTTCTGGTTGGCCGTTTCTGTACCAATTCAGGAGAATTAAGTTCCTTCCCCATCAAAAATGTGCAACTACTTGTTATGGATTGCATGTTTGTGTCCCTTCTGCTGCCCTCAAATTCATATGCTGAAACTTTAACCTCAAGAGGATGGCTGCATAATATTCCATTTTGTCTATGTACCACATTTAAAAAAATCCAGTCCAGCTTCAATAGGTAACACGGTTGGTTCCATGTTTTTGCTATTATGAGTAGAGCTGCAACACACATACGTGTGCAGGTATCTTTTTCGTAGAATAATTTGGGTTTCTCTGGGTATATTCCTAGTAGGGGAATTGGTGGGTCATGTTATGTAGTCATAAAGATGGACAGATATATGGACTTTGCGGCAACTTGGATGGATTTGGAGCTGATCATACTCAGTGTTTTATCACAGAAACAAAGAACAGAGTTCCATATGTTCTCACTCATAAATGGACCTTGAACAATTTATAATGCTATAAGAAAGCGATTGGCAGTAGTGGAAAACAGTCAGGGGAGGGGGGTGGAATTGGCAGTTGAAGGAAATTGCTAGGAGAGGGAGGGGCACACTTTATCAACAAGGGCACCTGCATAATCAATGTTTGTTACCTAACCCTGAATTGTACCCCACATCTTTATAATAAATAAAAGAAAAAAGTGGATGGTGGTAGGAATAGGAACCTTCTGGAGGAAATTAGACCACGAGGGTGGAGCCCCTGGGATAGGCTTAGTGTGCTTTTAAGAAGAGAAAGAGAACTAGCCCTCTCTTCCTGTATGTGAGGATACAGTAAGAAGTTGGCAGTCTGTAGCTGGAAGGCAGTGTCCACCAGAACACTACTATGTTAGTGCCCTGATCTTGGACTTCCACCTTCCAGAACTGTGAGAAATAAATTTCTGTTTGTGTAAGCCAGTCTATATTACTAAGTTATGGCAGCTCTAACTGATGATCCTCTAATTATAGATAAACATAGCTATAGATTATGGTACAATGATGGATTTGGCAGGCATTTTACTGTGATCCACTGATGACCACCCCCTTTTAAAATGAACAAATGCTTGCTGTTCATATTATATATATAACCCTAAATTGAATTGATTATTTTCAAGATTTAGAACTCTACATTATTTGCTTCATGACATAATTGACACACTATTAGCTGACATAACTTTTCATTAAAAAAAATTTTTTTAATAACTTAAATTTGTTTTTTTTTTTAATTTTTATTATAAAGATGTGAGGTACAATTCAGGGTTAGGTATACCAACATTGATTATGCAGGTACCCTTGTTGATGAGGTGTGCCCCTCCCTCTCCTAGCAATTTCCCTTAACTGCCAATCCCACCCACTCCCCTGACAGTTTTCCACTACTGCCAATTGCTTTCTTATAGCATTATAAATTGTTCAAGGTCCATTTATGAGTGAGAACATATGGAACTCTGTTCTTTGTTTCTGTGATAAATCACTGAGTATGATCTACTCCAAATCCATCCAAGTTGCTGCAAAGTCCATATATTTGTCATTCTTTATGGCTGCGTAATATTTCATTGTGTATATGTAGCACATTTTTAAAATCCAGTACAGCTTTGATGGGCAACACGATTGGTTCCATGTTTTTGCTATTGTGAAGAGAGCTGCAACAAACATACATGTGCATATTTTAAAAATATGCATAACTTTAAAAAAATGCATAACTTGACAAAAAATTTCCCAAGTCCTGTGCCTTTTACATTTTCAGAGTTTAGTATCATTTTGTTTTTGTTGTTGTTGTTGTTCTACAAGTTATGGAATAACTTCCATGAGGTTTGATATAGTACTTTATTTATGGTATTTATGCTTTTTAAAATTTTGATTACTAGTGGAACTATACTGTAACCATTTATATTTTTAAACATAGTTAATAGTTAAAATCTAAGGTCTCTTTGCTTCTGTCTTTTCTTTCTAAAAAGTAAAGGTTGTCTATATCTTTTAAGAATCTAACATGACATTTATTTTGACCTCATTAAAACAGTTTATAAAAAGTGCAGTAATTTCCTAATAAAATGGCATTAAATATCTGTGATTATAATAAAAGTAGGGAATTTTTCTAATGTGATTTATTGTTATTTATTCTGTCAACTCTGTAAATGCTTTTTTTAAGGTGAATTTGTTTTTTTTATTACTATGGTAATAAATATTCTTTATTAATCATTTGTTATGTTTTAAGTACTCTGCTAAATACCTTAAATACATCATATTTTCAATTTCCATATGAGTTGTATCATGAGTATTAATATATATTTATATTTTTAACATTGTAGAACTGAGGTTTAGGGAGATAAAATACATAGAGCAAGAACCCATGTCTGTCTGAATTCAAAGCAGTTTCATAACACTTTATGTAGCTATCATTGTCCCTCAATCTTCAAATACAGTCGTGGAATCAGAGATTAAATAATATCCAGAGATTTAATCTTAGGAGAAATACAGGTCCTATCAAGAACCAAAGAGCGCTGTTTGAATCTTCCTGTGTTATACTTTTTTTTTTGAAAGCAGGATTTATTGAGAGGACAGAAAAGCTCCCATAGTGGGAGGGGACCTGAGGGGTTACCCTGATTCTTCCTGTGTTTTACTTTTAAAGCAATCATTCAGCCTGTATCTAAAAAAGCTGTCTTGACTACCTCCGCTATCCTGGAAAATTACTCATCTCATCAACACTTCAGAACTGAATGTAATACTCTATAAGAGGTCTGAGTAGAATTTAAGTATCATACCTTTTAAATTTTTAACTGGCATATAATAACTGTACATTTATGAGGTACATAGTGAAATTTTGATACACATAATGCATGGTAGTCAGATCAGGGTAATTAATATATTCATTATCTCAGACATTTGTCATTTCTTTGTGTTGGGAATATTCAATAATCTCCTACAAGTCACTTGAAACCATATGTTAACTGTCATAATCCAATAATCCTCTTACCCAGCTGTAATTTTGCATCCTTTAACAAATATATTTCCTTTTCCTAGCTTCCCAGTCTCTAGTATTCACTGTTTTACTTTTTACTTCTAAAAGATCAAATATTAGTTCCACGTATAAGTGAGAATATGTGGTGTTCAATTTTCTGTGCCTGGTTTATTTCACTTAACTTCCTCAAATTCCATCTAACTGGCTGTGAGTAACTGGATCTCATTTTTTATGGCTGAATAGTATCCATTGTGTATCCATGTCACATTTTCCTTATCCACTATTCTACAGTTGAATACTTAGGTTGATTCCACATTTTGGCTCTTGTGAATAGCACTATGAATAATAAATGTGAGAATGCAGATGTATTAATATCTTTGATAAACTGATTTTCTTTCTTTCTTTTTTAACTTTAAAAAAATTTTTATTGTAAAGATGTGGGGTACAATTCAGGGTTAGGTAAACAAACATTGATCATGCAGGTACCCCTGTTAATAAAGTATGCCCCTCCCTCCCCTAGCAGTTTCCCTCCACTGCCAATTCACCCCCCCCAATAGTTTGCCATTACTGCCAATCACTTTCTTATAGCATTGTAATTGTTCAAGGTCCTCTTATGAGTGAGATCATATGGAGCTCTGTTCTTTGTTTCTGTGATAAATCACTGAGTATGATCGACTCCAAATCCATCCAGGTTGCTGCAAAGTCCATATATTTGTCGTTC
>NW_007251357.1:54280-57036 GCF_000164805.1 Carlito syrichta | reverse complement strand
CAGGCCCCCTTGTTGATAATTGGTGTCTCCCCATCTCCAGACAGATGTTTACTACCATTAATCCCATCTCCCCCCATAGTTTCCCAACACTGTCAGTCATTTTCTTATACTAGTGCTTTGGATGATCAAGGTCCACTATATGAGTGAGAATATGTGGTACTCAGATATTTGTTTCTGTGAGAGGTCACTTAGTATTATAGACTCTAGTTCCATCCAGGTTGCTGCAAACTTCATGATTTTGTACTTTTTTATGACTGCATAGTATTCCATCATGTATATGTACCACATTTTTTAAATCCAATCCACTTTTGATGGACAGCATGGTTCGTTCCAGGTTCTTGCTATTGTGAACAATACTGCAATAAGCATTCACGTGCAAGTATCTTTTTTATAGAGTGATTTGAGTTCTTCAGGGTATATTCCCAGTAGGGGGATTGCAGGGTCATATGGGAGGTTGATGTTTAGAGCTTTTAGGAATCGCCACACTGCTTTCCACAGAGGTTGCACTAGTTTACACTCCCATCAACAGTGTAGAAGTGTTCCCTTTTTGCCACACCCTCTCCAGCAGCTGTTATTTTTTGAGTTGTTGATGATTGCCATTCTGACTGGGGTTAGGTGGTATCTCAGTGTGGTTTTGATTTGCATCTCCCTGATGATTAATGAGGTTGAGCATTTCTTCATGTGTCTGTTGCCTGCTTGGATATCTTCCTTTGTGAAGTGTCTGTTCATATCTTTTGCCCACTTTATAATGGGGTTGTTTGTTTTTTTCTTTTCAGCACATTTGAGTTCCTTGTAGATCCAGGATGTTAAGTCTTTGTCAGACCTGGAGTTGGCAAATACTTTTTCCCAGTCTGTGGGCTGTCTTCCTGCTCTATTGATGGTTTCTTTGGCTTTGCAGAAGCTTGTCAGTTTAATGAGATCCCACTTGTCTATCTTATCCCTTATGGCCTCTGGGTTTCGAGTTTTGTTCAGGAATTGGATGCCAGTTGCAATTTCCATGAGGGTATGTCCTTCATTTTCTAAGGTTCTTATGGTTTGAGGTTTTATATTTAGGTCCCTGATCCATTTGGAGTTAATTTTTGTGTATGGAGATAGATAGGAGTCCTGTTTCAATCTTCTGCATGTGGCCAGCCAGTTTTCCCAGCACCATTTACTGAATAGGTTCTCCTCTCCCCAGTGGTAGGTGGTGGAGGCTTTGTCGAAGATGAGTTGGTTGAGAAATTGAGGTCTTGCCTCTGGAATCTCAATTCTATTCCATTGGTCTATATGCCTGTTCCTATACCAATACCAAGCTGTTTTGATGATTGTAGCTTTATAGTAAAGTTTGAAGTCTGGTAATGTGATACCACCTGCTTTTTTTTTTTTTTTTGCTGAGGATTGTTCTGGCTATTCTTGGTAGTTAGTGTTTCCGTATGAATTCCTGTGCTTTTTTTTTCTAGGTCTGAGAAGAATGTTGCTGGTAATTTGATGGGTATTGCATTGAATCTGTAGATTGCCTTAGGTAAGATCGACATCTTCACAATGTTGATTCTTCCGATTCACGAGCATGGGATATTTTTCCACTTGTTTGTGTCATCTTTGATTTCTTTGAGCAGAGTTTTGTAGTTTTCATTGTAAAGGTCTTTCACGTCTCTGGTTAGGAAGATGCCGAGGTATTTTATTTTTTTGTGACTATTTTGAATGGAATTGTGCTTCTTATTTGGGTTTCTGTTTGTTTATTATTGGTGTAAAGAAATGCGATTGTCTTTTGCACATTTATTTTATATTCTGAGACTTTGCCGAAGGTCTTTATCAGTGTAAGGAGGTTTTTGACAGATTCTCTTGTGTTTTCAAGGTATACAATCATGTCATCTGCAAAGAGAGATAATTTGACTTCCTCTTTTCCTATTTGGATACCCCTGATTGCCTTCTCTTCTCTGATTGCTCTAGCCAGGGCTTCCAATACTATATTGAGAGTGGACATCCTTGTCTTATTCCAGTTTTCAGGGGAAATGGTTCCAATTTTTGTCCATTTAGGAGTATGCTGGCTGTGGGTTTCTCATAGATGGCTTTTACTACTTTAAGGTATATTCCCTGTATGCCTAGATGTTCAAGGGTTTTTATCAAGAAGTGGTGCTGGATTTTATCAAAAGCTTTTTCTGCATCTAATGATATAATCATGTGGTTTTTGTTTTGACATCTGTTGATGTATTTAATTACATTTATTGTTTTACAAATGTTGAACCAGTCTTGCATCCCAGGGATGAATCCTACTTGGTCATAATGAATGATTTTTGAGATGTGTTGTTGAATCCGGTTTGCTAGGATCTTGTTGAGAATTTTAGTGTCTATGTTCATCAAAGATATTGGCCTGTAGTTCTCTTTTTTTGTTTGGTCTTTACCTGGCTTGAGTATCAATGTGATGTTAACTTCATAAAATGATTTGGGGAGGGTTCCATCTTTCTCAATTGCCTGAAATAGCTTCAGTAGGATTGGAATCAGCTCCTCCTTAAATGTCTTGTAGAATTCTGCTGGAAAGTCATCTGGTCCAGGGCTTTTTTTTGGAAGGTAGTTTTCTTATTACATAGTCAATTTCCTTGATTGTTATTGGTCTATTTAGGGTCTCAATTTCTTCTTTGTTTTCAACCTAGGCAGGTTGTGTGATGACAGAAAAGTTCTCCATTTCCTTGAGGTTTTCAAGCTTGTTTCCATACAAGTGTACATAGTAGTCTCTGATGATCTTTTGTATTTCTTCAGGGTCAGATGTGACTTCACCT
>NW_007251357.1:8973-54121 GCF_000164805.1 Carlito syrichta | reverse complement strand
GCTTTTATTTTGGTGATCTGGATTCTTCTGCTGAAATTAGGGTTTTTGTGATCTTGCTTTTTCAGCTTCCTTAGGTGGTTTGTTAGGCTATTAATTTGTGCTCCTTCCAATTTCTTCATGTGTGTTTGTAGGAATATAAATTCCCCTCTTATTACAGCTTTTAAGGCATCCCAGAGATTTTGGTAAGATGTTTCTTCATTTTCATTTGTTTCCAGGTATCTTTTGATCTCTATTTTGATTTCAACATTGATCCAGGAGTTGTTTAGCATCATACTGTTTAGTGTCCATGTCTTTGTGGGTTTTGGGGGGACCTTGTTGGTGTCAATGTTTATTTTTATTACACTGTGGTCTGAGAAAGTGCATGGTAGAATTTCAGTCTTTTAAAATTTGTTTATACTTGATTTATGACCAAGAATGTGATCGATCTTGGAATATGTCCTGTGTGGTGATGAGTAGAATGTGTATTCTCTGGTCTTTGGATGGAGTCACATTGAGGTTCCAAATCTCGTTGCTGATTTTTTGTCCCAATGATCTGTCAAGGGTTGTGAGTGGGGTATTAAAGTCCCCAGTTATGATAGTGTTAGAATCAATATCTTTCTTTAGTTTTCCTAGGAGTTGCTTTGTAAAAGTTGGTGCACCTATATTAGGTGCATATATGTTTAGGATAGATATTTCTTGTTGATGGAGTGAGCCTTTTATCATTATGTAGTGGCCCTCTGTATCTTTTTGAATTTTTGATAGCTTAAATGGTATTTTGTCTGAAATTAGGATCGCGACTCCTCCTTTCTTTTGTGTTCCATTCGCCTGGAAATTTGTTTCCCATCCTCTTACTTTGAGTCTGTGCATGTCCTTTCTAGTGAGATGGGTCTCTTGAAGGCAGTATATTGTTACCTGGTGATATTTTATCCATTTTGCCATTCTATGTCTTTTCAGTGGTACATTTAGTCCATTCATATTTAGGCTAATTATTGAAATGTGAGAGTTCATCCCTAACATATAGTTCTTGTAGAGTTGTTGTTCCACTTGGTTTACTGACTTTCCTTTGTTTTGGGGGTTGGTTCATATGTATTTTATTCTTTTCCTGTACTCTTGTGAAAAATGCTGCTCTTTTTTCCCCCTTTTCTTCTGTGTTTAGTACTTTCTTAAGTATTTCATGTAGAGGTGGTTTGGTGGCAGTGTAGGTTCTTAGGGATTGGATATCTGGGAAAGATTTTAATTCTCCCTTGCTGATGAAACTTAATCTGGCAGGGTAGGTTATTCTTGGTTGAAATTGTTTATCTTTTAGGACTTTGAAGATAGGGCTTCAAGCTCTCCTAGACTGCAGGGTTTCTGTAGATAAATCTGCTGCTATTCTAATTGGTTTTCCATGGTAGGTAATCTGACCTTTTTCTCTTGCTGCCTTTAGGATTTTTTCTTTTATGCCTACTTTCTTTAGGTGAATTATTATGTGTCTAGGAGTTGGTTTTCTCATTTGTTGTCTTGTAAGGGTTCTCTGGATCTCTTGTGTTTGAGTTTTTGCATTGTTGATTAGATAAGGTAAGTTTTCTTGAATGATCTCACGGAAGGTTTGTTCCAATGTGGTCTCTGTCTCTTTTTCTGCCTCAGGCAGACCAATTACTCTTAGGTTAGGCCTCTTGAGGTAATCACTTATCTCTTGAAGGTTTTTTCTGTCTTTTTGAGCTTGTTTTCTGTGTTTTTGAGAGTTTGGGTTATTTCTATATTTTGGTCCTCAAGCTCTGAGATTCTTTCTTCTACTTGGGTAATTCTGTTTTCCGTGTTTATCAGTTTATTGTTTATTTCATTCACAGTATTCTTTATTACTGTTATCTCAGATATCAGCTCCTTTCTAGTTTCTTCTTGAGTCTCTTCAATTCTTTTTAATCTCTCCATTAATGTCTTGATGTCTAGGGTTGTATTTTGAGACCATTCATTCTGGGCGGGGCTCTTCATTGTTTGCATTCCAAAGTCAGTTTTCTTGGTGTCTGTCCTTCCAGGAGTCTGGGACAGACCCATATTCTTCTTTTGGTTTTTCTTCATTTGTGTAGATTTTTCTCTCTCGTCCCTTAGTGGATCAAGTTCCTGAGATCTAATCTCCAGCGTCTCTCCTCTCTTTCTATTGCAGACAGTTAGCTTGTTGCCTAGGAGATCTGTGACACTTGTCACTATTCAGCATAGGGGAGGGGCTTTGTCTCCTGTCAATGATGTCACCGTGGGAACCAAGGTGGAGGCACTGCTAGGTGGGTGGGGCGATGTGATGCAAATATGCCTTTAAAATGGCAGAGGTGGTGGTTTGCTTTTAGGGGGTTCCTATGGGTCTCTAGGTGGGACCAGCTTCACAGCTGGGCGCTGGATCTGGGTGCCTCCAGTCAGCTGGGGTGGAGGACAAGGTTGGGCGTTTCCTCCTCTGGAGCTGGAAACCTGTGATTGGCACCTTACGCCAGCTTGGGGTTCTGCCCCCTTACACAGGCTTGTGGTCATGCACACTGAGTGCCTCAGCCAGGGTGGGCCAGGGGCTTCTGATCTCCAAAGCTCCAGAGGGCAGGTGGTGACTCTGGGACCCTCCCAGGGCACTTTAGCCAGAAATGGGACTGGTATCTCTAAGGGGCGGGCACTCAGAGCCTTCCTTCTTGACTGGCAGCTTCGCGCTGGGTGCTGGTCTCCATGCTGTGGCCGAGGATGGAGCTGTGATCTGGGATTTGGAATTCCCCAGCCAGCCAGAATCACATATAGTGGAGCAGCCAGTCCGGTGGCAATGTCTGGCCCTGCATGGGACCAAAAGTCCCCAAGCCTCATACCAGTGTGGGTGGAGGTGGGCGGGAGGGGGAGTGCAGGAAGAAAAGTAATAGTCTTTTTGGGAAACTCACGTACGGAGAATCTCAGAGATCCATCAATGCTGTCGCCATCTTGCCATCTCTCCTGATTTTCTTTCTTTTGGGTCAATTCCCAGGAATGAGATTCCTGAATCATATGGGAGTTCTATTTGCAGTTTTTTGAGGCGCTTTCCCACTGTTTTCCATTGTGGCTGTACTAATCTCTATTTCCACCAAAAGTGTATGGAAGTTCACCATTCTCTGTGTCCCAGTGTTTGTTACTGCCTGTCTTCTGAATAAAAGCCATTTTAATATCTCATTGGGGTTTTGATTTGCATTTTTCTGGTGATTAGTGATTTTGAACATTTTTTTGGTATGTCTTCTTTTGAGAACTTGTCAATTCAGATATTTTCTTCATTGTTTAATTGCATTATTTTTTTTTTTCCTATGTGAGTTGTTCAAACTCCTTGTCTATTCTGTTAATTAATACTTTGTCAGATAAGTAGTTTATCCCATTTTCTGGGTTTTTTCTTTGCTGTGGAGAAGCATTTTAGCTTGATATCCTATTTGATAGGAATGCATTAAGTTTGTAGATTGTTTTACGTAGTATATGCATTTTAGCAATATTGATTTGTCCAATCCATGATCATGGGATACTTTTTCCTTTGTATCCTCTTCAATTTTTTTCATCAGTGCTTTGTCCTTTTTCGTGTAGAGGTCTTTCACCTCCTTGGATACATTTATTTCTAAGTATTTTATTTTATTTTTGTAGCTATTGTAATTGGATTGACTTCTTGATTTCATGTTCAACTAGTTTGCTGTTCAGGTATAGAAATATTATTATCATTAATTTTATATTTTAGATTCAGGGGATACACATGTGTACTCATTACATGAACATATTGTGTAGTAGTGAGGACTTGGTCTCAGGTGGCCCATTCCCCAGATAATGAACATTGTGTCCCATAGGTAATCACTGAACCCTAATCTCTCTGCCCCTTATTAGTGATCCCGCTGTCTATTATTTCCATCTTTGTGACCATTTATATGGGTGAGAACAAGTGGTGTTTGGTGTTCTATTTCTGAGTCAATTTACTTAGGACGATCTCCTGCTCCATCCATGTTGCTACAAAGGATAATTTCATTCTTTTCTTTGACTGTGTAGTATTCCACAGTGTATATAGACCACATTTTCACTATCTGCTGATAGGTTGATGGACATTTAAGTTGATTCCACATCTTTGCAATTGTGAAATGAGCTGCAATGGACATGTGGGAGTCTTTGTTAAATCATGACCTCTGTTTCTTAGAGTAGGTACATAGTAATGGAATGGTTGGATCAAATGGTAGATCTACTTTGAGTTCTTTGAGTAATTGTCATACCATTTTCCATAAAGTTTGTACTAATTTACATGCCCACTAACTGTGTATAAGTGTTTCCTTTTCTCCACATATTTGCCAGCATCTATTGTTTTTCATTTTTTTAAACAGGGGCTATTCTGACTGGTGTAAGATAGTATCTCATTATGCTTTTGATATACATTTCCTGATGATGAATAATGTTGAGTGTTTTTTCATATGTTTGTTGGCCATTTGTATATCTTCTTTTGAGACATGTCTATTCATGTCATTTGTCCACTTTTAATGGGACATATTTGCTTTTTTCATCTTTGTCATTTATTTTTTTTCCTACTGATTTGTTTGAGTCTGTGTAGATTGTGGAGTTAGTCTTTTGTCAGATGCAAAGTTTGCAAACATATTTTTTCATTCTGTAGGGTGTCTATTTTCTCTGTTGATTATTTTTTGTGTGTGCAGAAGTTTTTTAGTTTAATTAAGTCCCATTTGTTTATTTTTGTTTTATTTGCATTTGCTTTGGGGGTTTTAGCCATAAATTCTTTGTTTAGGTCAATGTCCATAAGAATTTTTCCTAGGTTTTCTTCTAGAATTTTTGTGGTTTCATGACTGACATTTAAGTCTTTAATCCATCTTGAGTTAATTTTTGTATGGGGGGGGCAATACAATCAGGTTTTTTTTTTCTTCATGTAGCTAGCCAATTGGACGTCTATAAGCATTATTGATTTTTGTATGTTAATTTTATATTCTGTGACTTTCTGGATTAGTTCATTAGTTCTAAGAGATTTTTGGTAGAGTCCTTAGGTTTTTCTATGTATAAGAGCATGTTAGTTGTAAATGGACAGTTTCATTTTCTCATTTCCAATTTGGAGGACCCCCCTTTTAAAAATCTTACCTAATTGTTCTGGCTATAACTTCCTATTGTATATTGAATAAGAGTGGTGAGAGTGGGCATTTTGTTTTGTTTCAGTTCTTAGAAGAGTACGTTCAACTTTTCTTAGTTTAGTATATGTTAGTTGTGGGTTTGTCTTTTATGGCCTTGATTGTTGTTGAAGTATTCTTCTTTTAAACCTAATTTATTGAGAGTTTTAAATTTTGATGAGATATTAAATTTTATCAATTTTTCTGCATCTATTGAGATGATCATATGGCTTTTGTACTTCCGTCATTTATTGAGTTGTGCATGTTGAGAATTCTTGTGTCCCTAGATAAATTCCACTTGATCGTGATGTACGAGATCATGAACTCATTCTAAAAAAAATTACTACATACCTCATGGCTGAATATTGCTACGGTCACCTTTGAATTATTCCCCTTGGGAAGCTATGCACTGACTCCAGCAACCGGTCTACCCATCAAAGCAATTTTGGAACTCTTTTTCTGGAATGGCCATCAGAGGGGTTGTCGTATTACCCTCAATATCCTGAATTTCATCAAATATCTTCCATTCAACATTTCCTTTCCTTTATCGTCAAGTAAAGAAAAAAGGCACTGGGGACCAGACCAGGTGAGTAGGGAAGGTGTGCCACTACAGATTTTTGTACAGTGCTGCCAGTGTAAGTGTACATGGCAAGTTTGCTAATTTAATAGTCAGTCCTACAAATAATGATGACAGCTCTGATGGCCATGGCAGAAAAATAGTTCCAAAAATTGCTTTGACAGGTGGACTAGGTACTGGCATCGGTGCATAGCTTCCCAAGGGGATTAGTACTTCGAAGGTGACCATAGTGATATTCAGTAATGAGGTATGTAGTGCTTTTTCTAGGATGGTTCATGAACCAAACTGTTGGGCATCGTATTACATTTTTGATATATTGTTTGCTAGTACTTTGAGGATTTTTGCATCTATGTTCATCAGGGATATTGGTCTTTAGTTTTCTTTTTTGGTTGTATCCTTTTCTGGTTTTGGTATCAGGGCTATGTTGTCCTCATAGAATGAGTTAGAAAGATTTCCCTGTGATTTGTTTCTTTGGAGTAGTTTGAGAAAAATTGGTGCGGATTTTTCTTTAAGGTTTGGTAGAATTCAGCAGCAAAGCCATCTGGTCCAATAAAGTAGGTCATATTTTCCCTTGGTATCAATGTCGCCTTGTTTCTAATTTATTGAAACCAGTAAATTGATGGCATCAAGTAAGTTTTGTGGGTTGATCAGTTGGCATTGCTTGAGTTGCTCTTGCTTTCCAGTTATTTGTTATCATTTTGTAGCAATGGAAAAGGAACCCAGCCAAGCATGTCTGCCTCTTGACCCATTTACTTAATTTCCTGGTCTGAATTCAGTCCCATACATGGATCAAAACAAATCTCATCTGAATTCTCAACCAGAGGGAAGTGCCTTTTTGGTGGGATCCAGAAGAGATCTAAATAGCAAAATTGTGCTATGAGTAAAGTTTTTCAAGTCCAGCAAATTTGGCAGGGTTTCATCTCTCAGTCCCCCATGAGGGTGCTTGTGAGCATTAAGTGGGATCTTATGCAAGAGTCCGAAGTTTATTAGTCATATTTACTTACCTTATAAAACCAAAATTATGTCTCTCAATTGTTTTGAAGACAGCTGCAGCTAGCATATCTATTCCTTTGGGTACTCCCAGACTTGGCTTGGATTTTCTCAATGCTTTGGAACCATTTAGACCCTGGCTACCACATTGCTATATTGCAGCAAACAGATTATTCAGAGCATATTATTATTATGATTCACCACAGACAGGGAACTTCAGATTTAGGAAATTTCCAGTGTTGTAGGGAATGGAAAACCCTGAAATAGTATCATAACTAATTTACTTGGAAGGCAAAAATTTAGAAGGGAGAGTTGAGTTGGAGGCCCTGATTAGTTTCTGACTAGGAAGTTTGATTCATTGGTGGCGGGCAGAAAAGATGGATCTAACCTGTGTCTGGATTCAGAGAGTCCAGTTTTATTTTATAAGCAGGAGTCAAACATCACTTTGAAGGTTAATATTGTGGGTCAGAACTGTCTTATGTATGTAGTCTAAGGATTGAAAGTCGTAGAGCAATAGGTCTTATTTTCATTTTTAACATCATGGTGGTATTTATTCTATTCTTAAGTTGAACTGTTGGTTTAGGTCACGGATCAACAAACTTTTTCTGTAAAGGACCAGGAAGTAAATATTTTAGGCTTTGGGGCCCACAAGACCTCTGAGGCAATAGCTCAACTCTGTCATTGCTGTGCAAGAGAAGCCTTGATTTTTGTTTCCAGAAACAGGAGTCAGGCGTACTTGGTCCCTAGGCCAAATTTGTACCATGTGCTTGGGGGCATTTCTAGCTGAAGCAAAAGGATCAGGGATCAATTCTTTCAGGTTTTGAATCATTGTTATTAAAAAAAAAAATCTAACTTTTAGAATTATATTCTGTTTGACTTTGAATCATCAAAGTCATCAAAAGGCTAATTTTAAAAATAGCCAAATTTTAATATATTTTTGACATGTCTTAAGATGCAGCTCTGGTTTTTTTTTTGATAGACAAAAGCAATTTGAAAAATAGTAATATGTCTCTATATTCTGTGAATAGCCAATTATCATGTTCTTTTCCCATGGGGTGCTTAAATAACGTTATGAGTTTTCATTCTCACCACATCAAACCTGCGTTTTCTGTAGGGAGCTGTCTCTTAAGATATCTATTGAAGCATATCTGCATGACTTTACAAATTATTGATATAATGCCCTGAATTATAATGAGAAAAATTTCTTAACAGTAGGAGTTTAGGAATTTTCATAGGCTAAGAAGGTTGCAAGGCAAAGATGGTTACCTGGGTCATCCACCAATGCTCTATTTCTAAACTTTTCATTGTTAAGATGATATTATACAAAATAAATTAATACATTTACTTTGTTCTAAGAGAACATATTTGTCATCTTTGTTTTCAGACATTCAGAAAGGGAAGTACACCAACCAAATTCCTTAATCTACTCTGACTTTCAATTTTTTAATTTGTTCTTTTAAAAATTTCTTACAATTTTTCTATATTACAATATAAATGTTTCACAACCAAATATTATACTGATAATTAGTTCTTTAATTAATAAGTTGATGACATTATATAGGAATGTCATAGACTATCAGAGCTAGAAAAGACTTAAAAGTCATCTATTTCCTTGCTTTATTTAATATCAGTTTTTGGATATTGTTCAGATTTTAAACATTTTTCGATACTGTAAACTAGTGACCATTTTGCAATTCTATCTTCACTGGCAAACAATAGGCAGATAACTAAGGCATTTAATACTTATTTATCCTATAATACGATAATTTTTAAATTAAAAGATATTTACTAAAAGTAGGCTTTCTATAACTATTGGACCATCTATTCTTTTCATTCTGCATAGTAGTAATGGCTTATTCAGAGTCACAGAAGCACCCACACTCTAAGTTTGCTGAACTCAAGCCCTGCAGAAGAAACTTTTCTATTAAACTTTGAGAATATTGACTGAGAGAAAAAGAGATAACTTTTTGAGTTGTGTTTTTCTGACCTTTACAAAACACTGTGCCATCTTTTATTTATAGTTTACTACATACTCTGACAATGAAAACAAAACAAAATTTTGGCCCAACAAGAGAAACAAGACAGTATAGAGTAAATGTTTCAAAAGAAACATTGTCTGTTACCCTTTTTATTAATATTCTAGTTACACCCAAATGGCAGCCAATAGGAGTGGTTTCATTGTGAGCAATCTGAGGGATTGCATTATTAGTAGATAATTTTTTAGAATAATAAAACTAAGTTTACATTTTAAAACAATCACCATGTGCTAACAATTCTAAACAATGTCAGTGATTAAAATATTATCCTTCTCCCTAAAATTGTTGTTATTGTTGTTTTGCCTAAGTTCTAAATCATGGAGGGGTTGGCAGACCATAGGGTCTTTTGGCAAAATCCAGAATATAGATAACAAATAATTTGCGGACTTTTTTTCTTTTGTTATGTTAGTACCTATATAATATCTTCAGTTTTTCTTCTTGACTCACAAAGCCTAAAACATATTATTTGGCTCTTTGAAGAAATAGTTTGTCAACTTCTACTTTAAACAATGGCTTTGCTTAATGCTTTGCTTTTAAATAAATTATATGTGTGTATGTATACATGTATATATTTGAGAGTTATCAGCTTAAAATAGTATATTTTTATTATTAATATTTTAACAACATTATTAATTTGGAAAAAAGCCATCCAGAAGGCTCCCAACATGCGAGTATTTTAGTATTTGCATTGGTTTCCAAAGCAAATTTATAAAGATTCAGAAAAATGTGACCTACCTTCATTTATTGTTAGTATGTCCAGTTCTATAATACTGCATATTCATATGTTTAAACATTTGAAGGAAACAATGGCACTGACTGCAAATGCAAAGAAACAGAAATATAGTTACTGCAATTCTGACATACTATGTGACCACAAAAATGTCTGCAAATGAACAAAATTAGCCTTTAAGAGTGGAAAATGAACTCTAAATTGGTTACTTGATGATTGTTGGTGCACAAAAACTATGAAGAATGTTAACTGTGCAACAATAAAATGTAAATAGATAGATATTTTTGTAAAAAAAACCCCCACAACGTTTGAAGAATTCAAGGAGAAATGACAAAAGGTGCTATTACCTTGCCAGGAAAAAAAAAAAAAAAAAAGACAAAGTTGAATGCAGTCATTGTTCAGCAAAACCTGGACATTTGTTCCAAAAAAAGTGGATCAAATAGTGTCAGCATGTGTCAATTTTTAGTCTTTTGCTTTGATTTTTGCAGTAAAAAACTTTGGAAGTTTTTAATAACATATAATTCAGATTTGTGATAAATTTTCTGTTGAAGACATTGTAGCATATTATTTTTTGTCAAATGAGAAGACATCTGAAAGCTTCTAGAATCAATCCTGATGAAGTAAGTCCTATAGTAATACTGTAAGTTCTGAAATTTTGTGTGAAATGAGTTTGTTTTCATGAATTTCTGCCATACTTAGCCTTCAGCACATTTTCTACTTATTTGCTTATCTGTTGCTCCATTGAAATGTTTCAAAATTATTATCAATAAAAGTTTTTATTTCATTTCTCCAATCAGTCATGAGTGAAGATAGAGTGACACAAATCTGGATAGACTGTCTATTGAATGTGAATATGTACAGACGATTCATGTTTGTAAAGCCAGTGATAAACACAATATTGTTAACTATTTATTACTGTGACAGGTTTCTATGGTTTAAATATTTCCTCTCCAAAATACAGGTAAAGTCTTTAAGAGGTGATCAGACCATGAGTCTAATGGAATTGTAGCTCTTACTAAAGAGACTGCACACAACATTTGAGTTGTTCTTGACTTTCTATCCCTTCCACCATTGGTGGACCCAGAGGTCCTCTCCTTCCAAGGATCAGTCGCAGGTGCCATCTTGAAAGCAGAGAGAGCAATCCTCCCAGACGGGAACATCCTGGTCTTCTGGTCTTCTCTTTTCCGGCCTCCAGAATTTTACAAAATGCATTTATGTTCTTTATAAATTACCTGGTCTCAGGTATTTTGTTATAGCAGGTTATAGCAGAAAGAAAAACCTAAGGCACTGATGAAAATATAAGATTTTCCACAAGTTTTTTTAAAAAACCAATAACAACAACATTAATTCAATTAAAATATTAATCAGAGATATTTGTTTTTTCTATAATTTTTATTTTTTAACTGAAATGGTTTCATGTATATAAGATATATATATTTATAATATGGATAGGTACAAATATAAGAAGTTAAATGAAAATAAATGCTCAAAATCTTCAAAGGAAAAATTTTTCGTTGTTATTCTTTATTTCATATCATGATTTATTACTGAAAACAATTTTGCTATATAAAAGAGAGAGGTGTTTAAAAATGATACATTCCAGTTATAAAATACACCAAGCTTACTCTCGCCCTCACCTATAACGTCATTATACAAAGGAAAAAGTTTTTAAACTCATATTGCTACTTAATGTATTATACTATAGTTTATAACACTTAGTATTCTCCTGTTTCCCTTACTTTTCCATGATGTTTCTCATGATTTTTTCTGGTTTCATTTAATCTAGTAGTATAGTAAAACTACTAACTGTTCATTAGCAAAACAACAATAACAACAGCAACAAAACAGATATAGATTATTTGTTACTTTGCTTTTTTAACTGGTCAGAACTTAAAATTTCAAACTTAGAGATACATTGCATGTGGTCAATTCTCTTCTCCTGATGTTTACTTTCAGGGGAGGGAGAACTATTAGCAAAACAATCCTGGCTCCCTTCCATCACAGGACACTCTTTCCCTGAAACAAGGAGTTGTGGTCAGGAGAGACAGGAAGGGAGGTACCAGCTAGTTGTTAAGTTTGGAAGTATGAACCAGGCATGTATCGTCTAACCCTTTTTTGTTCCCTTTCTCTGGTGCTTGGACCTGGTCTGTAGAGCACTTTTCTCTATACCTTTGTTACTATAATTCTGCTCATTTTCAGCCAGCACTGCCATGATTGAGAAGCTAAATTGGCTTAATTCTGGTGTTCAGGATTAGAAAACCCATTAGAATTTGTGAATGAGTCCCATTCTCTACTATTAGCTTAATGACAGTGAAGAATTGGCCCCGGTGTCCTTTATTCTAATGCCTTATTTCCAAATTGATTCAGAACTTAAGTAGTGATGGAAAAGCAATTTATTGGGCCTCCTCAAAGAGCCAATGGTAAACAACTGTGTTAATTTTGTAGGCTAGATCTCAAAGAATATTCTCTTAGTCTATAATATTATATTGATAAAATAGAGCTAGTGCTAATAATAATGGAAACATCTTAAGAGTAATTGGAAAATTTTGATTGATAATGTAAATACAAATAAAACAGAACATGCAAAAAATTACCCTGAAAAATGTATTCTTAGAAATCATTGCAGATCTTTTTTTAAATAACTACTCACTGTCAAAACCTAATGTTAGTTCTACTTTTTTTAGAGCAACAGGTTTAAAGCTAAAATGTAGCATTAGTATCTGCTTTCTAAACACCAAACTACTTGCCTTACATTTGAAATGTACAGTTTCATGCAATACATGCGTTTGTAAAGTTTAACAACTAAAAAGAACTGTTGTATTTTAGTTACATACCTCTGATATCTTAATATGTCCTTTATTATCTGCACAATTAATTTCTATATTATAATTTAATATAATCAAAATGCTAAAAATCAAGTCATTATATAATTAAAATAGAAATTATATATTTATAAATTTTGGTTGAAATAATGCACACCAAGCCAATTTTAGATACAGATAGTCCATATGACTTTAAGCTTTCAGAATTCCCCCCAAATCATTTTAGGAACCTAACATTACACTGAAACCCAAACTGGGTAAAGATCCAACAAAGAAAGAGAACTATAGGCCAATATCCCTTATGAACATATATGTAAGAATCCTCAACAAGATTCTAGCAAATCGGATCCAAAAACACATCTCAAAAATCATCCACCATGACCAAGTAGGCTTCATCCCCAGGATGCAGGGCTGGTTCAACATTCGCAAGGCTATAAATGTCATTAAATACATAAACAGATGCAAAAGCAAGAACCTCATGACTATCTCATTAGATGCAGAAAAAGCTTTAGATAAAATCCAGCATCCCTTCTTGATAAAAACCTTCAAACATCTAGGTATAGAAGGAATATACCTCAAAATAGTAAGTGCCATCTACAACAAACCCACAGCTAGCATATTGCTAAATGGACAGAAACTAGAATTATTTCCCCTGAAAATGGAGCAAGACAAGGTTGTCCACTCTCACCCCTCTTGTTCAATATTGTGTTGGAAGTCCTAGCTCAGACAATTAGACAAGAGAAGGAAATCCAGGGTATCCAAATAGGAAAAGAGGAAGTCAAGTTATCCCTCTTTGCTGATGATATGATACTATGCCTTTAAAATTCCAAGAGAATCTGTCAAAAACCTGCTTGCACTGATAAAGGACTTTGGGAAGGTCTCCGGGTACAAAATAAATGTGCAAAAGACAGTTGCATTCCTCTACACCAACAACAAACAGGCAGAGAACCAAATAAAAGGCACAATCCCATTCACAATAACCACCAAAAAAATGAAATACCTCGGCATCTTCCTAACCAGAGAAGTGAAAGACCTTTACAATGAGAATTACAAAACACTGCTCAAAGAAATCCATGAAGACACAAACAAATGGAAAAATATTCCATGCTCGTGGATCAGCATTGCTAAGAATCAACATTGTTAAGATGTCCATCCTACTAAAGGCAATCTACAGATTCAACACAATACAAATTAAGTTACCAACATCATTCTTCTCAGACCTGGAAATACAGAAATTCATATGGAAACATAAATGACCACAAATAGCTAAAACAATCCTTAACAAGAGAAACAAAGCAGGAGGCATCACAATTCCAGACTTCAAACTTTACTATAAGGCTACAGTAATCTAAACAATCTGGTGTTGGTACAAGAACAGACATATAGACCAATGGAACAGGATAGAGATTTTGGAAGCCAAACCTCAATTTCTCAACCAACTCATCTTTGACAAAGTCTCCAACAACACCACTGCCAGAGGAGATCCTGTTCAGTAGATGGTGCTGGGAAAACTGGCTGACCACATGCAGAAGATTGAAATAGGGCCCCTACCTATCACAATACACAAAAATTAACTCTAAATGGATCAAAGACCTGAATGTAAAACCTCAAAGTATAAGAATCTTAGAAAGTGCAGGAGACACCCTTATGAAAATTGGAACTGGGAACCAATTCCTCTTCAGAACCCTAAAGGCCAATACCTTAAGAAATAAAATAGACAAGTAGGACCTCATCAAATTAATGAGCTTCTGCAAAGCAAAAGAAACCATCAAGAGAACAGGGAGACAGCCCACAGAATGGGAAAATATATTTGTCAACTGTTAATCCGACAAAGGCCTAACATCTAGGATCTACAAGGAACTCATACGCACCGAAAAGAAAAAGAACAAGCAGCCTCTTTAAAAAGTGGACAAAAGGCATGAATAGACACTTCTCAAAAGAAGATATACGGGCAGCCAACAGACATGAAAAAGTGCTCAGCCTCACTCATCATCAGAGAAATGTAAATCAAAACCACACTGAGATACCAACTCACCCTAGTAAGAATGGCCATCATTCATAAAACAAACAACAACAGATGCTGGTGAGGATGTAGAGAAAAGAGAATGCTTCCATACTGCTGGTGGGAAGGTCAACTTGTGCTGCCTCTTTGGAAGACAGTGTGCTGATTTTTGAAAGATCTGGAAATTGACCTTCCATATGATCCAGCAATCCCCCTATTGGGAATATACCCAAGGAACTCAAGTCATTCTGCCAAAAAGATACCTGCACACGCGTGTTTGTTGCAGCATTATTCACAATAGCAAAAAGATGGAACCAATTACAGGAAGAAAAAAAGGACCCTGAATGGGTTGTGTTTGTGTATTTAAGGGAATAGTCACAGTCATCTGCTCAGGACTGGGAATGAAGATACTTGGCTTTCTCATAAATTTGGGGGGTTATCCATTGAGAAGTTATTTTTAAAAGTCTAAAACGTTGACATACTAATGTGGTATGCATTTTAAAGGAAAAGGGAAACCAACTATTATAAATACTCTGCTGTTATTACTATTTTAAAAAATGAATACAAAGAATAAAGTTTTGTTTTTAGAAAATGTAAGTGATCGCAGATGATGAGTTAAAAAGCAGTTTGAAGCAGCTCTATCCACAATAACAAAAACATGGAACCAACCATGTTACCCATTGAAGCTGGACTGGATAAAAAAAAATGTGGTCCATATACACAATGGAATATTATGCAGCCATAAAGAAGGACAAACATATGGACTTCTCAACAACTTGGATGGATTTTGAGTTGATCATACTCAGGGATCTATCACAGAAACAAAGAACAGAGTTCCATATGTTCTCACTCATAAGCTGAACTTGAACAATTATAATGTTATAAGAAAGCAATTGGCAGTAGTGGAAAACTTTCAGGGGAATAGGAGGGATTGGCAGTTGAGGAAAACTGCCAGGGGAGGGAGGGGCACACCTCATCAACAAGGGCACCTGCTTGATCAATGTTTATATACCTAGCCCTGAATTGTACCCCACATCTTTATAATAAATACATTAATTGAAATAAAATAAAATAAAGTAAAAGAATTTCAAAAAGAAGAAGATAGTAGCAAGATATGTTTAAAATAATTTTCCACACTACCCAGTGTAATATATATATATATATATAAATTTATATGTGTAAATTTATATATATATAAAATGAAGATAATGTTGTTTTTAAGTCACAAAAGATTGACACGTACATAAAAGGAGAACTATTTTTAGACACGAGCAAGAACAATGCTTCTTTGAACTTCTTGTCCTCATGACTTCTAGGTACAGTAGAAAGGCTTGCATAAAAACTTTAGGATAAATTCAAGGCAGGAATCTTGCAAAAATGGAAAGAAAGCCCTAAATTGAAACTATAGATGTGTACTGGTTAAAGTGTATTCAAGAAATATTTATAAAATAATTTCACTGTGGTGACATTGAGATTATAAACAGATGTAAAACTTTATAGATGAATAGAAGGGTTTTTAGAGAAAACAGAGCTTACTTTACTACCAAAATAGGTATCTACTGTCAGGTAGATTCCCTGTTAGTTACAGCCTCCATGCAAATACTTACCTACTCTTGGTCAACAAGACAGTCTTTTAGTCATCTTTTCTACTGCTAGAACTTCCTTTAAGTTCAAAGAAGGCAATTTCAAAAAAGCCAATGTTAATGTATAGGCAGTGAATAGTTAATGATAGAACTCATAGTCTGTACTACATTGTGGTATGTTTATGATGTATTTAGGACACCTACCTCGGGTCATTGAAAAAGAGATAAGACCTTTCCAAGCATCATTCAAATAGTAAGAAAAATCCATGTTGGAACATATAATAAAACCAAAATGTCCTTCTGGTGTCATCATCGGAGATGAATAGACCATCCTATATCACTGAGTTGTATTTCTTAGGGTTTAATTAGGTAGGTAAGAAACTGTGATGATTGCAGCGTTTTGGCTTTTAACTGCTTTGGATTTTGTCGGAGGCTTATCCTTATTACACTCATTCTTTCTCCTTATTACACTCCTCATAGTTACCATGACAAAACCTAATTAACCTTTATTCCACAAAGCTCCCTCATCCTTCTTTTTATCACTCTTTCATTCAACAAATAGTTCTGTGATATCCTAGAATTTTAATCACCTGTGACAATGCCTGTCTCTCCCACTTACCAAATTTCTGGAATAGTGACCATGTTACATTCATTTTCATTTTCTCCATATTATTCAGCAACTGTGCTCAGCTTAGAATCACAGCTAATTTTAGTACTTGTGACTACATAAAGTACTTGAGACGGTCGAAAATACAAAATTCAGAGAGGCGTGCTTTTGTGATTTTTTTCCCAGGAATTTTGACAAAATAGACAAAGAATAACAAAAACAGCAAAAAGTAGAAATAGGAAAAAAAAAGAACCTCAGTAAAGTAGAAATGGGATAAATGAGATGCTGTTGTAGCTGGCAACAAAATGACTAGTTAAGATAGGGATGTGTATCTGTGTTAAATGTCAGTATGATAACAACCCTGGGGTTCTAAGATACTGATACTAGCAGTGTTGCATTCCTTGTGGTCCAGAGGCGTCCAGCAGGGCACATAAAGTGAATCTATTCATGTGTTATTCATGTTGTTTCTATAAAAAACGGTCCTTGCTCTCCCCTTTTTTCCAAAACCAGAAATCTCCCTTTATGTATTCCATGTAGATTACATTTAAGGTCAAATTTATGAGCAGAGCATTGGGGTTTATTTGAACGTCAGTAACTTTTAGCGTTTTTAAACTTGTCGCACTACCCATCTTTTTCTCCTTTCTCATTCTCTACCTTCTTCTTTCAAACTTGTTTCCCTTCTCTCTCTCTCCCTCCCTCTCTCAATTCTGTTTTCTTCCTTCTTGTCTCTTTTCCTCAAGTCTCAACCCTTTGAAGGACTCAGCACTGGCAAGATTTAAAACTCTGGAACTTGGTGATCTTTGATAACTGTTTGTGCCCTCAGGGTTGACTTGGGAAATGGAGGGGCCACCCAGATGACCTGCTGCATCTGTGCTTGCTGCCATTTTTTGTTCCTGCATCATCTCGCTTTCAGCATCAGTTCTAGGTTTTAGGAAAATAAATATGATTGTGCTTTGGAGTTAGATTTTTTTGCCTACTTGGAAGCAATAGCAGCAAATCTGGTTCTACTCATCAGATCTTTGGACGTGTCTTCTTTTGTGAGTCACATAAAGGAGAATAAGCTGGTGAGTTTTGTTATAACCCAAGTTATAATGGTTATCCATACTGAAGATGTTTGAAGAAATGCAATGGATTTATCTGAAACTTAACTAACCTTTTCCTGTTAATCAATATATGGATATAATATGTGAATTTTCCGTCCTAGCATTGTACTTAGTAGGAAAACAAAGAAAGCACTAGTGGGATTTTCTCTTAGACTAGCAACAAGACAAAAAGACAAACCTATATCTTGGTTTCTAAATGCCATGGTCTAGTAATAATAATAATAATGATAAGCAAGAATTCCCAAAGCTCTCTGGAGGAGGGGCTTATTTAAAAACTGGGGCAGGAAAAATATAAGATGGGCATGGAATATTTCATGATGGCAGAAGATAACGAAATTCTTAGAACACAGAGTCATGTCAAAAAGACACAAAAATCAACTGGACAGAACTCCCAATGACCAAAGGTGGAAAATTTGAGCAACACAATGAATGATGCTAGTATTTTTATTATACTACATAATCAATAGAATAAAATAAATAAACATGAGTTTATATTGATGAGTAAATAATAAGATAAGTTATTGAATAAAATTATATGTATTCATGTATAAATATAGCATATTCAATAATTGGTGGTAAAAAGGCTGCTCCTTATATAAGAATGTCAATTAACAAATGTAGAAAAATGAAAGATTTATGAAGTCATTACTAGACAAATGACACAGTGATAATTGTTACAGCCTGGATCTAATTGTTACTAAATATCAGTGGGAAAAAGTTTGAGGAGAGCAGAATAACTTCATCTCAATTATCTCTCCCAGATATTTATCAATAATACATGTATCTTTATAGTGGGAAATATTCCCTTAATCAAGTGACTAATGCCAACATCATCAGTAATAAGTATGATGCACTGAGAACATAATATTTCTATGGTATTCTTGCTGAAATTACACAACCGTACCCTATTTATCAGAAAATATTGAATAAATCCAAATGGAGATACATTTGCAAAATAATTGACCAGTACTGATCCAAAGTGTCAAGGTCATGAAAAACACGGAAAGGCTGAGGACCTCTCACAGGCTGGAGGAGATAAGACAAAACAACTAAATGCAATGTGATATCCTTGATTGGATCCAGGACAAAAAAGGGCATTTGAGGAAAAACTGGTGAAATTCAAATAAAGTCTGTAGTATAATTATTAGTATTTCACCAGCGTTTGACATTCTGGTTTGATAATCACATTATGTTTACTTAAGTTAACATTAGAGGGCACTGGATAAAAGGTTTACATGGACTTTCTCTACTATGTTACAGCTTTCCATATGTCCAAAATTATCTCAAAGTAAAAATTTAAATAAAAACAAGCAAGTCAAGGCTAAAACTAGAACAAAATAAAACAAATGACAATTGTATGTGTCAATACAGGCATAATTACAAATAAGCTATTGAGTTAACAAAGCAATTTGCAGGGCAAACGTAATGAACTTTGAATCAATATACCGTGTTGCATATTATGTATGAACACAAAACCTATGTGGCAAAAGGGGACTGATAGATGCCAACTTCAGAGTAGTTGCTACTTCTGGAAACTAAGGGTAGAGAATAGAAGCTGAAGGATATCCTAGTGATACTGTATCTTTTAAAAAATTTAGATTCTTTAAAAAAATTTTTTTTATTATAAAGATGTGGGGCACAATTCAGCTGTACAAACGTTGATTATGCAGGTACCCTTGTTGACGAGGTGTGTCCCACCCTCCCCTGGCAGTTTCCCTCTACTGCCAATCACACCCCCCTCCCCCGACAGTTTCCCACTACTGTCAATCCCTGTCTTATAGTATTATGGTAATTGTTTAAGGTCCACTTATGAGTGAGAACATATGGTTCTCTGTTCTTTGTTTCTGTGATAGATCGCTGAGTATGATTGACTCTAAATCCATCCAAGTGACTGCGAAGTCCATATGTTTGTCCTTTTTTTTTGCAATACTGTATCTTTAATGTTTAAGTGTACCTATAATGTTAACTGCACCTTAAAGTGAAGTGAGTGTGATAATGCTAGGATTTTATGAATCTGGGTGGTGGGTTCACATGTTATTAGGTTCTATTAGCTTAAATTATTCTAAATGAAAATTTTATAGGAACACGTCATAGAATAAATAGGTTCTTTTAAAGAATGAGAAGCTTATTTAGGACTTATAGGTGAATGAAAAGCATTTTGCAAATGTGAACCCTTATTTGCAGGTATTTTGCAATAAAAACTAACATTAGGCTAGCAATGTTGACCTGATTTTGACTTTTTTATTTGGATTTTATGCCAAACAACACTATTTTATGATTTCAAGTATAGACGTCTATGTGCATTCTACATACACAGACAAAATACCCGAATTCTGTAGCAATGACTTAGGGTAGAATTCACACACTATTGTCCTAAGGGTTGAACCTGGCCCATACAGCGTTTGGTTTGGCCTGCATGGTGTTTTTCATAAAACTAAGCCAACATTTAAAAATTGGATGTTTTACTTAGAGATCCAGACTTTTAGCTTCTCGTGAATAGAAAAACAAGAGGCTGGCAGCTCTGGCTGTGTGCTCTAAATGGCTTGGAGTGAGCAGTGGTAGCTCTGTTTGGACAGACATGAGTCCTCCAGTCCCAAAAGTCCCCACTATTCATATCGAGTATGTATTTACTTATACATTTGCCATTTTATGTCTTGATTTTACCTGCTTGACCTTGGGGTCTATGAGTTTAAGATGTCTGTCTCCTAATGTGAAACATTTACTCTTCTTCCTTGCAAGAAATCCGAGTGTGTGTGTGTGTGTGTGTGTGTGTGTGTGTGTGTGTGTTGCAACAGTGGGTTAGAAAAATATAAGTTGCAACTTTCTTCCTAATTTAATTTTCTCTAGCTCTCTAAGTACATACATAGATTGGAGTGAGTAACCTGAACATAGGTCTGGTTTTAGAAAGCCCTAATATTGCAAGATTGATCAAACGACAATCCCTAAAGCCATTTAAAGAAGATCAACTGAACTTCCTTCTGCCGAATGCAAGATTATAGTATTATCTAATTTATCAAACTATGGATCACATTTTCCTCACATAATCCCACAGGTGTGCCCAAATTTTGGACATACTTGAACAATACTCAGTCTTATTTTCTCTTCCTCTTCCTTATGTTTTTTATTCTGTTAGCAGGTTAGAGATAGTATCGTACACAGATAACTTGAACCCTGTAATGGAA
The DNA here is from genome assembly GCF_000164805.1 of Carlito syrichta. NCBI lineage: Eukaryota > Metazoa > Chordata > Mammalia > Primates > Tarsiidae > Carlito > Carlito syrichta. The sequence goes on along the minus strand of NW_007251357.1, from coordinate 33,405 downwards.
ACTGTGGTCTGTTAATTAAATATTATACGAATTTAGAAGGAAATTTTGCCAAAAGAAAAATGTTCTTTATAACTTAAGGTCAAATTCTGACTTTATTACTGATTTGTAATTGTTTTTAGTACTGGCAAGCATATGTTACCCTCATAAAATATTGCTTGTTACCATGCAGAACTTCAAGAGCTCTTGTTCTTGTCAAACCTCAAAATATAACTGCGGTATCCTTTTCTCTTATTCTTTTATTTTAAAAAATACTTTCTTTTTAAAAAAATTTGATGATCCCAAAGAACTCTATGACTGTGGTCATGTGGACGTCACATCAAGTGGCAGTTATGCAAATTAGGTAGGGTCTTAAAAGTGCCAGTAACCTCTTCTTTGCCTCTGGTGAGGTCAGAATGTTTTAGAAAAGTTATTAGGCTGCTTTCTTGCATTTAACCCGTAAAGCAAGGGTGAGAAGATGGAAAGACATCACTGGAAATAGATGGTGTCCCAAGCATTTTTCCTTCAATTTCAGATCTTTGAGAAGTCTGTGTCTTACATCTCTTTCAAGTCTTTTCAACTAGTCATCTGATTTCTGTCACAAATACTGCTGCTCCCCTGATTTCCTGATCCTTCTGTTTGATTTCTGCAAGGCTTCTCCTAAACTCTGAACTCCATCCAGATTTCAGATTACAGTCAGTAATCTATTCCTTACTCCTGATTTGCATTCTTTGATGACTTGACATTGTTTTTTACTATTAACCAGATATTCTAAGTAGGTTTTTTGTTTTTGATGTGCATGTAAAGAGGTGTTTTCACAGATAACACAATCTCACAGGTGTGCAGAAATTTTGAAAATAATTCTCCTAATTCCTCAAATCTCGTGGGTAGTAAAAAAGTACTACTGATTATTTTTCTTGCACTACACATGTAAATCCACTTTTGAAGAACACAAGTAGTGAACTATTGAATGAGAGGATATATAGGGACAAACTCAAGATTTTGCTAAGGGATTTTAAAATAAAATATAGAAACTTTGCTATTTTAGCTTTCATCTACATGACACCTATTGTAAACTTATGACAATTTGAGCTAGTTTATTGAGACCCAGTGAGTGTTACTCAGAGACAAATATTCTAAAAGAACCCTACATTCTCATGGTAAGTGGATTGAGGTGGAATATGCTTCAACTTTTTCCTGTGTAAAATAAAATATGTGTGGCAGTGCACAAATGATGCTCTTTAAAAAGAAAAACTGAAAAGCAGATGAGCCAGTTCTTTATGCACCTATTCATATCAGTCAGAAGAAAGAAAATTCCAATGTAATCAGAGTACGTGGGTCCTATATAATCACCTGAGAGACGTACTTTTTTTTTCATTTATCAGTTTTGAAATATTGACTAGATGAGACTAAACGAAACAAAACCATGACAAAAATGCAAAGTATTTGGACAGAGTTACTGTGTTGGCAAGGGTTCTTCAAAAGAACAAAAATAATAGGAAAGTGTGTGTGTGTGTGTGTGTGTGTGTGTGTGTGTGTGTGTGTGTGTGTATGTGTGTATGAAATGACTCACACAATTATGGAAGCTGAGAAGTCCCATGACATGCCGTCTGTAAGCTGGAGAATCAGGAAAACCAATGGTGTAATTCAGTCTGAGTCTAGGGGCCTGAAAACCAGCATAACCGATGGTGTAATTCTCAATCTGAGGTCAGACACTTGGAAACTGGAGGGTGAGCTGCTCATGTAAGTCCCAGAGTTTGAGGCTTCAAAACCAGGAGCTCCAATGTCTGAGGACAGGGAAAGACAGATGCGGGCCCTCAGCTTGTTAGATGATGCCCTTCTACGTTGGAAAGAGTTGGTCTTCTTTACCAAGTCTACTGATTCAAATGCTAATCTCTCCCAGAAACGCCCTTAGAGACACATCCAGAAATAATATTTGACCAGCTAATTGGGAATTCTTTAGCCCAGTCAAGTTGACAATATTAACAATCACAAGTCCACCCATATCCATCTTCATAAACCATATTTAATCTACAGATAAAGTCAAGAACCAGGTTATAATTTTATCTAACATGATACAACTATTCTGTATATGACCAAAAACAAATGAATCCCTTCTCAAAAATAGAAGATAAAGAAGTTAGAGAATGTCTCCTCTTCTCCTGATAGTCTATGATGAAATACTATGATGTAAAATGAACAATACTTAAATATTGATATAAAGTCAAAGCAGCTTATATAACATGGTAAGGGAATGAAAGAGGAAGTAAAATAGATATTTGTTTAATATGTGCATATATACACACAAGCCTAGTCATAACAAAATAAAGTACTCATCAATTTCAGCCTTCATTTGTATAACTGGTTATGTGATCATAGATGGTCTTGTTTACCTGGTGAGCTGACCTAAATCTTTATTTTTGAAGGATCTGGGTCATTCATGGTCTTGCTTGGATTGGGTTGCTGTAGTTTTCCATTAACCTTAATCACAGGACATGATAATGCTAACAGACACCCGAAGGGATTGCAAGTGTCCGAAGACACTTTTCCTTACCTACATAAGAAGGAGTAGTTCAATTTTTCCTTGGTAGTCAGAATCAATCAGAGAAACAGTACCATATGTTGTCTGCTATATGTGGTACCATAAATTGGATTCAGAATATACAGGCTTATGGAGAACCTTGCCCCAGCCCTGTGAAATATTTCCACCTAGCTGGTACTGTAGCTGAATCTTCAAAAGGTCATTCAGTTAGCTGATCAAAGTCATCTGCTTTGGGGTGGTAGGTAACATGGTAAGATCAGCAATTTCTATGAGCATGGGTTCACTGACATATTTCTTTGAATGTAAAATGAGTTCTGGTCAGAAGGAATGCTGTATGGAATATCACGGTGGTGGACAAAGCATTCTGTAAGTTCATGGATGGTAGTTTTGAAAGAAGTATTGCATGGAGGAATGAAAAACCCATTTGATGAGTAAGTGATCCAGCAAGAGCAAAGTGCCTTTCTTTTTAAAGATAGAGACTGTCCAGTGTCTTCAATCTGCCATCAGGTAGCTGGTTGCTCACCCAGTGGAATGGTACCATATTGAGAGTTCAGTGTTTCATCTTTGCTGCTGGTAGATTGGGAACTCAGTGGTGGCAATAGCCATGTTGGCCTTGATGAGTGGAAGTCCATGTACTGAGCTCATGTATCACATCCAACCCATGAGGTCAAGTACAGGGAGAGAGAAGGCAATGTAGCAGGGGAGGGAGTCATAGGCACTTGGGTTATTTCTTTGTGTCACTTGCTTGGGCCTACAGGACTTATTCAGGCCTGTACATACCACTTCAGTTTAATGACATAATGCTGCTGTGCATGCCCTATTTCACGACTTGGTGTTCAGATAACACCCAGTTTATAATAGGTAGTTCAGATTCCATGGTAGCTTAGTGGCCCTTGGTCAAGGGTTTAGTACACTAAAGCTTAGTAGCAGGTCAAGAGCTCTCTCTTGAAAGGAGAGCAATTGTCTGCGAATGATGGCAGGCAGGGCCTTGCTCCAAAATTCTGAGGGCCTGAGTGATGATTCACCTGGGGGAGTCTACCAAAGGGTCTAAACAATATCCCTACCTGCCACCGATACTTTGGACACCATTTGTTCTACTGAGTCATATAGTCCGAATGGTAGAATAGCTCAACACAGCAGCTTCTTGGCTAAGCCTTCTCTTGTTCTGGGCCTCCACTCAAAACTAGCAGATTTTTAAATCACTTAGTAAATGGGCTAAAGTAACTCACCCATGTGAGAAATATGTTGCCTTCAAAATCCAAGTAGACCTACTAGCCATTGTACCTTGCTCTTAGCTGAAGGAGGGGAGATGCAACAACTTATCTTCATCTTAGAAGACAGCAACTCATTTTTCATTTTGAGACCTAGTTTGGTAGTTCTGTTTGTGATGTCCTTTTTATGACCTGTTTTTCTCCTTCCATCAAATACTGGAGATAGGTTATAAAGGCTGTATTATTTTTATTTATTTGGCTGGACTAAAGGATGGGAAGAAGCTCACGACTTTGCTTCTGTCACTAACTGATGGAAAATAACACTTAGGAATTTGGATGAACGGTCTTCAACATTAGCCTTACACTTGGTCTAAACCTAATGTTAAATCTGGAACAAAATCAGTATTATGCTCTAAAAAAGGGTTTTTAAGGTTTTAACATTTTCCTATATTCATAGAATTCAGAAGCCAACTCGTTTTTAAATCTATTATTGTGAATTATAACTATTTAAAATAGTTTGATGTCTGCAAATCACTGCTACATATGGCTGCTTTATCTAATGAACAATTTCATTCGCTTTTTTATTATGAAGATGTGGGGTACAATTCAGGCTTAGGTATACAAACGTGGATTATGCAGGTACCCTTGTTGATGAGGTGTGTCCCTCCTTCCCCTAGCAGTTTCCCTCAGCTGCCAATCCCACCCCCCACCCTGGCGGTTTCCCACTACTGCCAATTCCTTTCTTACAGTATTATGGTAATTGTTCAAGGTTCAGTTATGAGTGAGAACATATGGTCCTCTGTTCTTTGTTTCTGTGAGAGATCACTGAGTATGATCGACTCCAGCTCCATCCAAGTTGCTGTGAAGTCCATGTATTTGTCCTTCTTTATGGCTTTTCTGTGTCCTTTAACTAAACAACTTATTTAATGTGGATTTATTGAGCAACCTCTATCTAGCCTCAAAGGCATGCAAAGCAAATATGAGAGAAATACTTTAATTTTTAAAAAATATTTGTATCTTCATGGTGCCAGATTAACTTTGTTATTTATTTATCTTTCTCCATATTGTTTATTACTTTGCTGTTTAATCTATCTCTCACTGACACAATAATTCCAAACAAGCACACAAATCAAACAAAACAACAGCCGGGCTGTTAGTCTGGGTTTATTTATCCTCATGAACCCCTACAGTGTCCTGGCTATTTCTTCAATTTCTTTTTTTGAGTTGCAGTCTCACTCTTTGTCGTCCAGACTGGAGGGCAGTGGCACGCTCACGACCACCGCAGCCTTGACCTGCTGGGCTCAGATGCTCCTTTCGCCTCAGCCTTCCAAGTCATTTCTTCACTTAAAACAAACAAAAAAAAAGTTTTTTGAGTAGTTTTAGATTTACAGAAAAATTGAATAAAAGTACAGACAGTTCCCATATGGTCCTTCACCCGCATCCCACAATTTTCTCTATTATTAACGTCTTGCAATAGTGTGGAAGGTTGATTGCAATTGATGAGAGTAGTTTCTACTTCTGTCACACATTTCTTCTTCTTCTCCTTCTCCTTCTCCTTCTTCTTCTTTTCAATAGCTTTAGGGGCACAAGCGGTTTTTGGTTACATGGATGAATTGCATCATGGTGAAGTCTGGGTTTTAAGCATACCCATCACCCTAACAAGTGCACACTGTACTCAACTGATTTTTCATCCTGTACCACCCTCCTGCTTTCCCCATGAGTCTCCAATGTCCATTGGACCACCCGATAAGCCTTGGTGCATCCATAGCATAACACCCACTTATACAAGATAAAATGTGATATTTGGTTTTCTGTTTCTGAGTTACTGTATTTAGGATCAAGACCTCCCATTCCACCCAAATTGCTGCAGAAGTTGTGAACACAAAAGAAGAAATACAAATGGCCAGCAAATATATGGGGAAAAATGTTAAACATCACTAATCATCAGGGAAATACAAATTAAAACCACAGTACCACCTTGTCCTAATCAGAATGGCCATTATTAAAAAGTTAAAAAACAATAGATGTTGGTGTGGGTAAAGTGAAAAGGGAACATTTACACACCGTTGAGGGGGAGGAATGTAAATTAGTGCAACCTCTGTGGGAAAAATCATAGAGACTTCTCAAAGAAATAAAGTAGATCAATCATTTGATTCCGCAAACTCACTACTGGGCATGTACCCAAAAGTAAAGAGGTCATTACATAAAGAAGACACCTGCACTCATATGTTTATTGCGGCACAATTTGCAATTGCAAAGGTATAGAATCAATCCGAGGGTCCATCCACTCATCAGTGGGTGGTGAAAATGTTATATAGATATAGATATATTTCACATATATAGAAAGAGAGAAAAACAGAGCAGGTGCCAAAAATACATGCACATTATTTATTTATTTTTTTGTTTTTATTTACTTATTATAAAGATGTGGGGTACATTTCAGGGTTAGGTATATAAACATTGATCATGCAGGTACCCTTGTTGATGAGGTATGCCTCTCCCTCCCTTGGCAGTTTCCTTCCACTGCCAATACCCCCGCCCCCGACAGTTTCCCACTACTGCTAATTGCTTTCTTATAGCATTATAATTGTTCAAGGTCAGTTTATAAGTGCGAACATATGGAACTCAGTTCTTTGTTTCTGGGATAAATCACTGAGTATGATCGACTCTAAATCCACCCAAGTTGCTGCAAAGTCCATATGTTTGTCCTTCTGTATGGCTGCATAATATTTCATTGTGTATATGTATCACATTTTAAAAATCCAGTCCAGCTTCAGTGGGCAACATGATTGGTCCCATTTTTTTGCTATTGTGAATAGAGCTGCAACAAACATACGTGTGAAAAAAAGGAACACTTCTACACTGCTGGTGGGCATGCAGACTAGTACAACCTCTTTGGAAGACAGTGTGGCGATTTCTGAAAGAACTAGAAGTTGGCCTTCCATATGACCCAGCAATTCCCCTATTGGGAATATACCCCGAGGAACTCAAATTATTTTTCATGTGCATTTTAAGAAAGGAAAGCACTGTATTAAAATCGTAATACTCAATATATACTGATAAAAAGATGAACACAAGTCACATTTAACTCCTGCAATTACAAGAAGTGCTCAAAGTGTTTACTATCTGCGTCCAGACATGTCTGATTATGCCAAACAACTGCAGGACTTGCTGCTCTGTGAAGCCTCCCGAATCTTCTCTTGTGCACACCACACACAATACCATGCGTCTCAAACTTATCACGAATGCATGCAGTTGTTAGGAGTTTCTGTTGCATACTCACACCTCCAGTGTTGTACTTCCACAATGCTCTCAAAATTCAAATATTTCTTCAAAATGGTCTCATGCTCCTTCAATGACAACCATGCTTCTGCCAGTTTTTTACCCTCCCGCCTATGACATGGTGATGCCAGCGTTATTTGATTAATGCCATCTTTTGAGCGAACGACTTACTTCACATTGCTACTATAATCCGATTCAACTTTGAAAAGTTGCACATGGATAAAAATCGCTTCAAATATGTATATAATTCTTTTGGCATTCCAGCACGTGTATGTGTGTGCGTGTACACACACGCGCGTGCGTGCGCGCGCACACACACACACACACACACACACACACACACACACACACACAGTGGAATACTACTCAGTCATAAAAAATAGTGAAATACATTATTATTAACTAAATTACAGAGTTTGCACTAGAATTCACTCTTTGTGTTGTATATTCTATGGATTTTGACAAATGTATAGTGACACGTATCTATCATTTTATGGTAGTGTACAGAATAATTTCACTGACCTAAATGTACCCAGTGTTTCATGAATTTACCCTTCCTCTGCTCTTTCTGAACCTGTAGCAGCTAGCTACTGTCTCTGTAGTTTTGTTTTTTCCTGAATGTCATGCATGTGAGGTTACAGAGTATGTAGATGGGTTTCTTTCACTTAGGAAGACACATTTAAGGTACCACCATGTCTTTTCATAGCTTGATAGTTCATTTATTTTTATAACTGAATAACACCCTATTGTATAGATTTGCCAGAGTTCGTCCACTCATCTGTTGAAAGACATTTTGGATAATTCAATTAGCTCTGAAGTTATCACAATTATGAATACAGCTGCTATAAACATCCGTGTGCAGATTTTTGTGTGGAAGTGTGTTTCAAATCATTTGGGTAAATACCAAGCAGTGAAATGCTGATCGTATGTAAAAGTATGTTTGGTATTGCAAGAAACTGTCAAGCTGTTTTCCAAAGTGGCTACTTTATTTGTGTTCTCACCAGCAATGATGAAAGTTCCTGTCACTCCACATCCTTGCCGGCATTTGGTGCTGTGCTTTGGATTTTCGGTAGTCTTACAGTTGTGTTGCATTATCTGACTGCTGTTCTAATTTGCTATTCCCTAGTGACAATTCCCTTCCCATATACTTTTTTGCCATATGCATGTCTTTGGTGAATTTCTGTTTATTCTTTTGCTCATTTTTTTAATGGGTTGCTTGTTTTCATATTGCTGAGTTTTAAGAGTTCTTTGTGTATTTTGCTTACCAGTCCTTGAGAAGATATGCATTTTTCAAAGATTTTCTTCCATTCTGTGGCTTGTCTTTTTATTCTTTAACGGCGTGTTTCACAGAGAAGATTTTTAAATTTTAATTCCAACTTACTTCAGTTTTAAGTCCAAATTATCCATTTTTCATGAATCAGGCTTGTGGCATTTCTTCACCATTTGAGCGCTCATTATTTTTGATAACTTATTCTAAATGTCTACACACATTTCAGGTGTTTTCTTCTTTGCCCCTTTTGGTACATACATCCGAAATTTCACGATTTCTAGGAATTTCTATTAGATAGAAGAAAAAGAGAAAATCATTCCATTTTGTTAAGTAGAGACAGTAAAGAGGTTTTTTAAAAAAATATATTCTTGAGAATCGTCTTAGTCTTAGCTCTCACCTTCCCCAAATAGAATGGGTAATAATGGGTTGATTAAATAACATGTTTTTTTTTATGATCCTATATGGTGTAAGTCAGATTCTTGATTCAAAGGACTTCCTCAGTACCTTTAGGGCACAGTTCGACGTCTGTCCCTGAATTCTCATCAGTTTCCATCATGTGCTTGTAACATGTGCTGTCAGCCACACTGCTAGTGATTCCAGCAGACCACTTTGCAAGGCTTCCTTCTTGGCTGCCAGCTTCCGTTCACCCTACACCTACCCCCGCCTTGTGCTCCATCCTTGTGTGAGGCCCTGGTTCAGCTTTGCATTGAGCACACAAGACACTGATTCAAGTGTGAAAGAGTTCTGAAGCAATGCTGCAAGTGATGCATGGACAGAATTTAAAATAAAAATGTTATATAAAAATGTTGGATGGAATTGGAGACCTTCATCCTAAAGGAAGCATTGCGGGAATGAAAAACCAAAGACTGCATGTTCTCACTTACAAGTGATCTGCAGAGGCATAGAAAATGGTATGGACATTGGAGACTCAGGAGGGGAAAGAGGAAGGAATGAAAATCACCTCTCAGGTACAATGTGCACAGGTGGGGGTGGTGGGTATACTTAAAGCCCAGAACTTCTTCACCACTATATAATGTATCCATGTGACCCGAGACTATTTATTTCCACTAAACCTACTGAAAATAAAATAAAATAAAATCGAATAACAAATTGGCAAACAAATAAACTAAGTTTCCTTTTCTATTTGAATAGCTTTAGAAGTATGTATGATTTTTGGTCACATGGATGCATTGTGTAGTGGTGATGAAATCTGGGCTGTAAGTGAACATGAAATGGATTAAGTTTTAGAAAGTAAAAAATAATATGTCTGTGAAGAAAAGAAAGGTGGAGTGAAATAGGACGCTAGTTAGTTTAAGCCCTGGAAGGTGTGACGCTAGCCTTTAAGAAAATGTTTCTTGAGGATGAACCTTCCATACTGGCCGCAGTATGAAACAGAAGGCTAGGATCATTCTTTTTTATCTCCTGGAATATTGCTTAATTGTTATTTGGGAGAAGGGATTTACTTAACATGATTTTTTTCTTTTGTGAATGATTGTTAGTTTTAAAGAAATTAAACAATTCTTTTAACAGTATGAAGTTAATGAAAAATGTCTGAGTTTCAGCTACTGCATAAATCCTTAGAGACCCCCAGAACAATTGCAGTAACTGGGAAGTTTGCCTCCATTATTTTATTTCTGGGTTAGATCGCAAAAATTCATTTTCTTCATGGCAAGCAAAGATCTGTTTTTAATAAACTGCGTTTAGACATGTGGCTTGATAATGAAATGAATACACTAATAAGTCTAGGACAAGCGTTTGCACACAAAAAAGTAATGTCACTAGATATTATTAAAAAGCGTGAAAACATCCTATGAGCTTTTGAATTCAAGATACAGGTTTCTTACAGTGATGACATTAACAGACATTGATTGTCAAGATAAAGTTGAAATTTGATACTTTAAGAAGACTATGCAGTCAAATAAAACCTCCCAGATTATGTTTTAGGATTATATTTTGAAAAATTGCATATTTTAACAATATTTTCCAAATGTCATATTATACCCTTTCTACATGGCAGTTTAAAATTGTATTATATATTACTTTGCATATGGGGCTCATGATATTTAAAATATATGAACTATCACATAAAAACAAGATATTATGAGGCTTAACAAAAATATATTAATCCAAAGTATGAGTTTATTTCAGTGTTCATCATGCCTAGACTTGTTTTTGGAGAAGATACAAATTGTAGACATCATTTGGGAACTAGTTTTTTCACACAAATTTCTCCCTTACAAACTCAACAAAAGAGGTTCTGAGAGACTGGTGACTTGCTCAAGGTGCCATTGGTGACTGCCCTGTGCCAACAGTCTGGTCTTCATCTCTTTATTTACATATCAGCATGCTTTCAGTGAAGCTCTGGGTATTATGTCTTCAAATGGCGCCCAGGCTTGATGGTTTGGAGAAGAACACTGGCATTTTCTCTTCTCTGTTCATTATGAGTACATAAGCCTGGAATAATGGTAGAAAAGAGCACATATAGGTAAGCATTCCTTGGGAGCTTTTTTCATAATTGATTATGGTGTTTGTATGTCATGTTACAAATACAAATATATATGATGAGAGTGCTTCTATTATTGTTTCAATTCTCTTTTAAATCTATTCCCTAAGTTTTGACAGTCTTTTAATAGCAGTGAAGAACATTAAGTCTACAGTCAGTTGATCTGTGTTCAAAGGATGGCTTCTCTATTCTTTATGTGTTTTGACCTGGGGGAAAAAATATTTAACTTTTATGTAGATTATAATAGATGATAATATAGTATTTGTGGCAGTCAGTTGAAATAATTCATGAATAATATCTACACAATTCCTGGCTTATAATGGCATTTGATTGACATTATTGGTGACAATATTGATACAGAGGCAATGACAATCACACCATACTCTCTTGAATTCACATCCATTTCACTGGTTCCTTGATCTCAGTTCTTTGTGTCAGTACATCACCAGCCTGACCTCTTCACTTTGCTGCTCCTTAAAGATCTCCTTCTCTACCGAATTCCCTTCCCTGGTGAACTCATCGAATCCTGTGGATTTTACTGCCATCTTTATTCTAACAATTTCCATCTTTATTCTGACAACTTCCCAAAGGGTATCTTCTACATGTATCTCTCTAGCAGGTGTACTTGAATATTCAGTAGGCATTCCAAATTGAAAGGGAGCAAAGCTGAATCCCTTAACCTCAACCTAAACCAACAACCCCTTGAGTCTTCCAACTAATGGTTACCTTCTCTTTTTATTTCTCAGACACAAATTCTTGAGATGATTTTTTTCCCTTAGTTTTCTTTTAATTCCATATTAACTCTATTCACAGATTTTGTTGAACTTGAAAGGTATTCAGAAACCCATCACCTGTACTGCCCCGGCCATTGGTTTCCTCCTGGGTCATGACTGCAGTCTCCTAAGTGGTCCCTGGCTTCTACAATTGTTTCCCTTCAGGATTTTCTCAACCCATCAGTCAGAGAGATTTTTAAGGATTTAAAACATGGATCGAATCATGTAGGGTCCTGCTCAAAACAGGGTCTCCCAAATCACTCAAAGCAAATAAGCCTTTTCCATGCCCAACAATCTCATCTCCGGCCTGTCCCTGCTCCACTCTCTGCTGCTTCTCCCATGTTGGCTCTGCTCTGACCACACAGCTCTCTTTGGCATTCTTCAAACTCTCCACACAAACTCCAGCTCCAGTGCTTTTGATGTCACTGTGTTCTCTACCTGTAGCTGTCTCCTTTGAGGGGATCATCCCTCTCACTTCCTTTAACAATCCGATCTCTTTTCGGCAAGGCCTGTGTTACCATTTAACCAGTGAACGAATGAATGAGTGCTGTTGACTTTTATTGCATTGTTATGTCTCTTAAGGGAGTTTCTAAAATCAAGTTTTGTTGCATCAGGCAGTCATAAATGTTCAGAGTAACTGATGTTCTGTGATGCCCTGAATGATTTGCAGAGGTGGATGGGGTCGTTGGTGGTGATCTCTTCCATATTTGTTCTCTAACTTCACATGTTTTTGTTTCTATGAGAAGTGTCAGGCTTTGAGAAATTCAAAAAGAAGAAAATGGTACTCAACCAACAACTCAGTATGGGTGTCAGCAAGACATAAGAACCAAGAGAATTATGTCAGAAGGTTTCCATTTATCAGCTACTATAGAGTATTTGATTCTATGCAATTAAGAGTTCATGCTTTAGAGTGTAAGCAATACATGGAAATAACTATATCATTTTAACTCTATATGCCATACTTGGTGCATAGGTAGGAGCTGAATAAAACTAATACATTTTGGAAAATTATAAGCATCAAACTAAGCAGATAGTCATTCATAGTATTTAAGAGTTTATGTAATTGCCAAAATATATGTTCTTCAAGGCTGGACACAGTGACTCACACCAAAAATCCCAGCAATTTGAAAGGCTAGAGAGAGAGGAATGCTTGAGGCCAAAAGTTCAAGAACAGCTTAGGCAACATAGCAAGATCTCATCTCTAAAAAAAAAAAAAAAAATTGCCAGGTGTGGTAGTTTTTGACCATAGTCCTAGCTACTTGGTAGACTGAGATGGAAGTGTTGCCTGAGCTCAAGAATTTGAGGCTGTAGTGAGCTGTGATCATCCCGCTGCACTTCACTAAGCAACAGTGAGACCTCAACTCAAAAGAATAAAATAAAATATATATTCTTCAAATATAATATAAATGATCTCCATATGCTGCTTCACTGTATATGAGATAAAAAAAGTCTGTTACCCAGGAATATAGATGACTTCAGGAATGTTTCACTGAATTCAATAACAATCAAACAATTTTGGTTTTATGTACTCTCAAGACAATTTTGCTCATTGAACATTTTCATTGCAAATGATGATATATAATAAAATTTTAGATCATTTCTTATAAAAATAGGTTGAAAGCAAAACTGTCGTAATTTTTAGCAATGCTGCTACAACTTAATTGACAATTCAAATATTACCTTTGCTTAAACAGCAGCAACTTGGATCTTTGTGGCCTGTCTCTTTATAACTTAACTGTGTGATTCCAGGAAAATTAAAAATTACAAAAGTTATTTTAACTAAAAAGAGGTATTTAAGGAGAATAGAACATTGGATAATAAAAAATAGCTCATCTGTCTGGTCTGACTACTTATTTTGAGAATAAAGCAACTTGAAAGTGAATACTAATACTAGCTGATGAGGGAAAATGAAGCCTATGAGTGTTTTATAGCACTATTGGTTGACTACAGTTAACAATGATATATGTTTTCAAATAGCCAGAAGAGAGGATATTGAATGCTCCCAACACAAAGAAATGATAAATGTTTGGGACGATAGATATGCTAATCATCCAGATCACTACACATTGTACTGAAACATCAATATGGACCCCATAAATACATACAACTATTGTGAGTCAGTTTTAAAAATTAAAAAGGAATGATAGAGAAGTACAGTTATTCAAAATGACAAACGTGGAGATCAAACCTCAGTATAGAGTAGAAGTCCAATTGTTTCATCAGGGTCACAGATGACAGGGTTGTGGGGCTGGGGGTTGCATCTGTTCAAGGAATATCAGAATTAATTTCAAATTGGTCCTGGGAAATGGCGCTGTGGCAGGGTGGGGGCTGACGTGAGAATCTTCGGTGGACGAAGAGGGCAGCAGAGTCTGGGGACCATTGGCCTCAAAAAACAACTTCAGAATCTGGAATTACTTAAAAACTCTTGAAATAAATGAATGTATGATTCGGTCGTCAACTATTTGTCTTCTTTACCCCTAGGACTTATGTATGATGATCCAATGTTTTATTTTAATTTTTGATAGCCTCCAGTATATAAGAAATACTTTTCCACTCCTGAAAAATATGCAAATGAAGAGATGAAAATATTTTACATGATTAAGCCTTTAAAATTTGAGTGCATGTAATTCTATTTTCTCCGCCTATGTACTTATATCCCAACATTGGAGTCCAAGTCTGTCTTTGAGCCTCTTTTTTCCATCTCCACATACTCCCTCGACAATCTTATCCAATGGCACTGGCTTTAAATCCCATCATATGCAGACAACTCCCAAATGAGTACTTCTGCCCAGATCTTTACCATGAACTCTAAGTATGTATATAGGTACATATATCTATATGTATATGTGAGCGTATATGCATGTGCTTGTGTATATGTATATGGGAAAACATATTGATGTATCTATTACCTTTTGGTTATCTCCACCTATCTCCTGTCCCATAGTTTTACTCATAGAACTTAATCACAATTGTGCTTTGTTTATAAGTTGTTAATTAGATTATTAATTATATTATCAGTAATACACACTTCTCTAATTAATTAAATATTTAACTAACAACCGCAAATTGTATATGTTCAAGATGTAAAATGTGATGATTATATATATATATGTGTGTATATATATATGTATATATATAGTCTACTGATTACCACAGTCAAGTTAATTATGTATTCCCACTTTGTGTATGTGTAGTGAAGAGACTTAAAATTTGCTTATTGAATTTCAAGTAAACAGTACAGTCTTAGTTGTACTCACTATACTGTAAAGCAGATTCTTGGAACTCATTCCTCTTATAATTGAATGCTTGTACTTTTTGACCAATATCTTCCCATTTCCCCAACCCTTACATCCTGGCAATTGCAATTCTAACTCTCTACTCCTATGAGTTCTAGTTTTTTAGATTTCACATATAAGTGAGATCATGTAGTTTTTTTTTCCCTTCTGTGTCTAGCTTACTTCGCTAGCATAATGTCCTGCATGTTTGTGCAATTATGTATTTGAAATGCTCTTCCCAAAAAACTGAGAGCTCTTCTTAACCCCTCTTGTTCCCTCACACTGTTTATCTGGCTCATCAGCACAATTTCCTGGCTTACTTTTCAAAATTTATTCATATTCTGTAGATTTATCACCACCTCCATTGACCCTGCCTTGAACCAATCATTACCGTCACTCCCTTTGATTATGACAATTGTATCTTAACCCAATTGCTGGCTTCCACACTCGTTTCTATTCTGGGGTGCACCTATGTCACCCCATGCATTTTTCTCTCTCTCTCTCTCTTTCTCATAATTCTTCTGTATACTAAATGATTGAACTTAAAATTTTCTCTCTTTCTAGACTGTAAGAATTCTGAGGACATGAACCCAGGAGTCCATGTATTATTTATCTGTGTGTCCCTAGAGCTGGCATACAGTATGTGCTCAGTAAGTGCAAGTGGAACTCAACAGAGACATGTGATCAAGAAGAATGAATGTGGAGTGTGGACTTAGGAAGATTGATGACCTGGCATTTCAAATAAAGGCAAAACTGCAGTGTGAAGACATGAGTGGTAGGAATAAGAGAAAGGAAAATACAAAAGGATTGGACTATTCCAGTGATGGTGAGATCAAGGTGTTCTAAGGTGTTATTCTGTAGGCGTCAAATGAAGAAGGTATTGCTGCTTGAGAAGTTTGAGATGTCAAAATGTGAGGCATATCATCCCATAAGACAGTTGAGGTTCACGACAATAATGATAAGGGAAAGAAATGAATATTTTGAGTATCTTAGGAATTTCTACATCCTAGGCACGCAATCAGAAATGTCAAATACGTTTAGCTCATTAAATCCTTCAGTGACTTTTAAGATATGTATAGTTGATGAAAATAAGGACCAGAATGGTAAAATGCCCTGCCCAGAGTTTGCAGATAAAATGGTGGAATTTAGTTTAAAACCACTATTTTGTTTTTATTTTATTTTATTTTATTTTTTTGAGTTGGAGTCTCACTCTGTCACCCAGGCTGGAGGACAGTGGCACGCTCTTGGCCACCACAGTAAAAAATAACTGTTTATGTTGCAGGAACAGAAAACTTAACTCCAAATACTTTAAACGGAGTATTGACCCTACCAACTGAATAGCCCAGGAAATAACTTTGGAGACCTCTTCTTCCCCAGGCTTAAATCATGTGAGCAGCATATGGTTTTGTTTTGGTTTTTTTTGCCAATTCTTGACTCTGGTTTCTCTTTCATTCCATTCTCGGGCATGTTTTCCTCTTTCAATCCCAACATGGTGACTTTCAGCTCTTGAGGCTGCATTCATTCTTCTTGGATTATGTGCATCTGGAAAGAGATGATATCCTTCCATAGGTTCTGCTAAAGAGCAAAAGAAAAGAGCCCCCTCCTCCCCAAAGTGCTGTAAAAATCTCACTGACTCTGATTAGGTCGCATGCATATCCCTAGAGCAGTTCTTCTGGCCAGGGGACAGAGCACACAGATGGGTTTAAGCCGTTCCTCGAGGAAGCCAAGGGGTCACTTCCCCACAATCCACATGACTGAAATTATATGAGGAGTGAATTCTCCAATGGAAGTCTGTTGGCCTGAGAAGCGTGGCTATGGAGTGAGTGGTGGGAAGGAAGACTGGGGAGTCAACCAGAAATGACTACTTCATCTGGAATAAATAATTCTGGTATTAATTTGCTTGTGCATTAACAATTCCTGTGCTAATATACTCATGTAGCAAAAATTTATTGACTGAAAAATGAGTTCGGCCCTGTGTTCAGCTTTATTATACAGCCAAAACCACAGTGCTTTTTCTCGAGCGTCTGACTGATGAACTAGGAATTAAAATGCAACGTCGCTAAGTATTCCTGGAGTAGCTGCATGGGGGTAATAAAGAGGCATCTAAACAGGACTGTAAAGAGTAAGTAAGGAGAGTTGTCTGAGAAAGGAGCACCGGAGCTGAGAATTGAAGGTCCAATACAAATTAACCAGGTCAAGAAGGTACCCCAGATAACAAGCACGTATTAAGGCACATAGGTGAAAGACAGTGTAGTTCATCTGTCAGTTGCACACAGTATTTTCTAAAGCATCTGCTCAAGAGACTTCAGGCTTTTGTATAACATTCTCGGGAATGTGAGAGTAGAAACAGATAAATCTGTAGCTGATTCCAACTGAACTGTGGCTGGCAAACGCATGACATTTTGAGTAGTGATTTTCTTTAGCCTTCACAGTTTGTGAGTGTGTTACTATTTTCTTAGGCATGGAGCCTAGTCATTTTTTGGGGAGAGTCGAATGGGAAAAAAAGGATGGAAGGGGATGGAAGCACTTTTTTCCTAATTTCCATCCAGTTATTTTTGAAGTGAAAATTCTAAATGGGCTTGTATGCAATACAAGCATGTTTGGATTCCTCATAGGTAATACTTTAAAAAAAAGTCTGCTAATTCTCATTTCCAGGGTGTTCCCTAATGATGTCATTTACTTTTCAACATGAAAGAGGAAAACAAGTTTGTGTAGGGTTGTGGAAGAGAGCTTTTCAGAGAAGTGAGGTACCCACTCAACTCCAAATTTATTTACTTTGGCTTTTAAAAAGTGGCAACTTTGATGGATTTTACACCGACATTGTCACACATGAGCCACAATATTAGTATGAAGAAAAGAAAACTTCAAATATCTTCAAAAGAAAAAGCAATTTCATAATTCACACCAGAGAATACTCGAGGTTGTTGAACCACCGTGCTCAACATTCAAATATAATTGCTTTTCTTCCTAAGTTTGACATTGGGACTATTAGTTTAAGAAATCTTCTGAGATAATAAACCTTGCCAAACTATTACAAGAATAAACACTTTCCTGGTTAAGAAAATAAAGAAAAAAGCAAGGCAAACAGGAATCTCTGGGATGATCTCAGACCTCTGTAGGGAACACTGGCAGAGGGAGACCTCTGTATGTGAGATGCCACTTTGATGTGACCATTTGTCTAGTCAGTGTCTGGCCTGACTCTGAGAAACACAGCTGGAGATATTTGGAAAATTATTAGGAGGAACCTGATTGCTTCTGCCTGGACACAAAAGCACGACACATTTTGAGAATGATGTCTATTATGTATTTTAATTGAAATTACAATATTATTTTATTACTAAGAGGAAAAAGTTTTAGGAAAATTCATAATGAGCATATTCACATAGCACACCAACATAAAGAATTTTTTAAAAAAAAATATAGTTTAAGAGTTTGTATTGTTTTTCTTAAATGAAACTGACTAAGGGAAGACAGAAAAATGACAATTTGGTTTTCAGTGAGAAAAAAAGAAGATAAAAATTCAGAATTAAACTTGGCAAAAGCATCAAGAATTATAACATTAGGTGAATACTATTACAATTAGCGCTACACTGAAACTTTAAAAAGTGTATTCCTATGCTGCTAGAGGAAAATTGAATCATTCTTAAAGAGGGGAAAACCAAAGTATAAATTAGTGAAGTTACTATTTCAGTGGCTTGCTAATCACACGTTAAAATTCAAAATGGCATGTTGGGAATAATATTTAGTGTCAGACAAACCTCCTCTCAAAGCTGTGTGACTTTTTAACTGTGTGACACTAGGCATAACTTCTAAACCTTAAGCTGGTATTTTCCTTATCTACAAAAGGAGAAAATAATATCCATCTCGCAGAATTGTTATAGAAGTTAAAAACTCATTGTAAATGTCAAAATGTAGTCAATGCTGACTTGGAATTTAAAACGTTAAAAATATCAGATTCATGTAATTATAAAGTCTCCAGATGAAGACGAATCTGCTTTATAATATTGGATTCAGTTTAACATTAACAACACATTTGTCAAAAATGTTCTATCAGACTGTGTTAGCTCAGAAGATGTAACTATTATAAGGCAAAATGAGATTCATCTTCTACAGGAGAAACCAATAGTTAAAGGAAAATATATGTGATAGAATTTTAGAGTGACACATGCTACAAAAACAATATCATTTAGGGGTTCATGTATTAACCCAACTGAGGAGAGTTCCTTGAAAAGTCTGATATCAGCCAGGCTTGGTGGTTCAGCCTGTAATTCCGAGCTTTGGGAGGCAGAGGTGAGAGAATTGCCTGAGCCCAGGGTTCAAGACCCGCCTGGGCAACTTGGTGAGCCCTCATCTCTACAACAAATAAAAAAAAAATGAGCTGGGTGTGGTGGCACACACCTGTAGTTCCAGCTACTTGGAAGGCTGAGATGGAAGGATCGCCAGAGCCCAGCAGGTCGAGGCTGTGGTGGCCGCGAGAGGCCACTGCACTCCAGCCTGGGCAACAGAGTGAGACTCCAACTCAAAAAAAAATAAAAGTCTGATATCATATTATGTCTTTTGGCATAGATCTTTTTCCATTTTTTTGTTTCAGAGAAGCTAACTTGGGACAAGCATGCTATTGTCCAACAAGAATTTCCAAGAATTTTTCCATGGGAAGAGAGGTGCACTCACTACTCTCTACCCTTCTTTAACACAGCCAGTTTACTATTTTTTCCTCTTTCTTCTTAAGAAGTTTTAAAAAGTTACAATCGTACTCACTTCATATGGATATAAATAAAAAATTAATAGCACACAAATCATATTTTGGGGAACTCAGTAAAAAGACAGCTAATTGAAGCAGAAAAATAACTTATGGACGTTAGGCATCTCAAAATATCTTGGAAGGGCAGAGAATCAGACTTGCATGTTGCATCGATGGGAATAGCACTCATACCATACGTATACAGCCTCTCTCTCAGAGACCCCACAGATGCCAGGAGGCAGAGAATTTCTGCCAAGGCCACTTCTGCTCTCAGCCTTACTGAAACAAATCCCGTTATTTATTTATTTAGTTTAAAGATATGGGGCACGATTCAGGATTAGGTATACACGTGGACATTGTGTAGGTAAAGTATGGTCTATTTACTGAGATGTGAGAGTTTTCCCTGCCATGAGGTTCATACAGAGTTTGTTGTTGTTGCTGCTGTTTGTTTATTTGTTCTCTTTCTTTTGATTTTTGGGTTGATTTATGTGTGTTTTCAATCTTTTTTCCTGCATTCTTTGAAAGGGCATATTGCAGTTTTTAGATTTGATTCAGGTGTCCTGGGGGGTGCGGTCGTTTGGAAGCTCTCTGCCGATCACCGTATCTGCTGACAGGTGTGTGGGCCCATTGGAACCCACTTGCCACCACCCTACAAACTATCCATGCAGTGGGGGTGTAGGGATGCCCCCAAAAGCAAAATGAGATAAGACAAAGGAAAAGAATGGAAAAAGGAAGAAGGGAGATGAAAGGAAGATGAAGAGAGATGAAAGGAAGATGAAGAGAGAGGAGGAGAAGGAAAACAGAGAGGCACCCTAACTAAAAAAGAAACAAGGAAACAAACAAAAGAACAAAAACATACAAGCAAACAAACATACAAACAGAACACTTGATGATGCTCTTGCTCTCAAAAATACCCCATGTAAAAAACAACAAACAAAAAAACCTAAAAAACACCCCCTCAAAAAACTCAATGAGCTCTCAATGAGCACCAAGAAAACATTGAAAAACAACATAAATGAACAAAAAATCAGGCCATGAATGAAGACTTCTCTAAAGAATTATATACTTAAATGAAAAATCCAATCTGAACTGGAAATAAAGGACTTATTTAGGGAAGTACAAAACACAATGGAAAGCTTTAGCAGTAGACTAGACCAAGCAGAAGAAAGAACTTAGAACTTGAAGAAAAATCTTTGTGATTAAATCAATCAGACATAAATAATTAAAAATAAAAGGATTAAGAGAACTGAGCAAAATCTCCAAGAAACGTGGAATGATGCAGAATGTCAAAACCTAGGAACCATAGGTTTTCCCGAGGAAGAAGAAAAGTAACATGTTTGAAAAACTTCTTTGAGGGCATAATTGAGAAAAACTTTCCTGGCCTTGCCACAAACTTAAACACTCAGGTACATAAAATCCAAAGAACTTCTAGAATATTCATTGCAAAAACATCATTCCCAAGGCATCCAGTTATTAGGTTATTCAACGTCAATGTGAAGGTGAGACTCTAAGAGTAGTGAAACATAAACATTAAAAAACATATAAAGACAAATCTATCAGACTAACAATAAACTTCTCAGAAAAAAAACATACAAGCCAGAAGGAACTGGGCACCTATTTTACTCTCCTGAAACAATAATTGCTAGTCAGGAATTTTGTACCTGCAAAACTAACATCCATAAATGAAAGAAGGAACACATTTTTCAGACAAATAAACTCTGAGGAAGTTTTTCATCCCTGGAAAAAGAAAGAGGTCTACAAGAAATGCTCAAAGAAGTTATAAAAATTCAAGCAAAAGGTCAAAATACACCAATAATCAAATGCTGTAAATTGTAAAACTCACAGACTGTATAAAACATGAACATAATAGAGAAAACAAAACAACCAGGTAACAATCAACGTGATGGATGGAACTGTGCCTCACATATCATCATCAGCATGGAATTTAAATAATCTAAATGCCTCATTTCAAAGATATAGATTGACAAAATGGATTTTTAAAAAACCCAATCCAAATATCTATTTCGTTCAAGAAACCCACTTAACTCCCAAAGACTCCTATAGACTACAAAAAAAAAAAAAACAGAAGTGGTAAAAAGTATTCCATGCAAATGGAGACAAAAGATGAGCAGGAATAGTTATTCTTATATCAAGTAAAATAGATGTTAAGTCAATAACAATGAAAAAAGACAAAGATGGTAATTAGATAATGATAAAGACATAAACCCGACAATAAGACATAACAATTTAAAATATATATGCAGTTAATACCAGAGCTCTCCGCTTTCTAAAACAACATCTATTAGATGAAAAAAGAGATAAAAACAATACAGTGATAGTGGGGAACTTTAACTCTCCACTGATAATAATAGATCATAAAGAAAGTCAACAAAGAAACATTGTACTTAAACTGGACTCCAGAACAAATGGATTTAGCAGATATCTACAGAACATTCTACTCCTAAACTGCAGAATATGTGTTTTTCTCGTCAGCATGTGGAACACTCTCCCAGACAGATAATACCACAGGCCACAGAACAAGCCTCAATATGTTAAAAAAATAAATGGAGATTAAACAATCTGATTCTAAATGAACTTTGGGTCAACAATGAAGTCAAGATGGAAATTTAAACATTCCTCAAAATGAATAATGACAATGATACAAATTATCAAATTCCTTGGGATACAGCTAAAGCTGTGCTCAGGAGAAAGAGTGTAGTGCTTAGGATCTATATTAAATAGATTGGAAGGTCACATGTTAACAACCTAAGATCACCACTCAAATGTCTAGAAAAATAAGAACAAACCAAATGCAAAGATAGCAAAAGAAAAGAAACAACAAAGGCCAAAGCTAAATTAAATTGAAACAAACAAACAAGCAGAATACAAAGAATCAAAGAAAAAGAAGTTTATTCTTTGAAAAGATAAGCAATAATAATAAAATAGAGAAGCCGGGCTCGGTGGCTCAGCCTGTAATCCCGCGCTTTGGGAGGCTGAGATGAGTGGATTGCTGAGCCTGCGGGTTCGAGACCCGCCTGGATAACTTGGCGAGACCTCATCTCTATAATAAATCAAAAATTAGTGAGGCGTGGTGGCGTACGCCTGTAGTTTCAGCTACTTGGAAGGCTGAGGCGGAAGGATCGCAGGAGCCCAGCAGGTGGAGGTTACAGTGGCTGGCAGTGGCCACTGCACTCCAGTCTGGACGACAGAGCGAGACTCCAACTCAAAAAATAACATGGAGAAAAGTCAAATTAGCTCTATCAGAAGTGAAAATAGAGACATTACAACTGATACTGGAGCAATACAAAAGCCTGTCACAGATTACTATGGACACCTCTATGCAAACACACTTGACATCATAAGGAAATGGATAAATTCCTGGACACATATAACCCCCCCAACTCTGAATCAGGAATACATAGAAACCCTGAACAGGTGAATAATAAATAGTGAGGTTGAATCAGCAACGAATAATCTCTGAACAGAATAAAAACCCAGGACTTGATGGATTCACAGATGAATTCCGTAATACCAGACTTTCTTTTCTTTTCTTTTAGTGGGAAAGCAGGATTTATTGAGAGGACAGAAAAGCTCCCACAGTGGGAGGGGACCCCAGGGGGTTACTCAAATACCAGACTTCCGAAAAGAACTTATACCAGTCCTTCTGAAGTTATTACACAAGATTGAGGAGGAGAAAGTTCTTCCTGATGCTTCCTAATTCTACAGAGCCAGCATCATGCTGATACCGAGGCCAGGAAGAGACACAACAACAGTAAGAATAACTACTGGCCAATATCTGTGATGAATATAGATGCAAAAATCCTCAACAAAATACTAGCAAACTTAACCCAATAGTACATAAAAAATTCACCATGATCAAATGGGTTTTATTCCAGGGATAAGAGGATGATCACCACAGAAGTCAACGAATGATCTACCACGTAAATGGATTTAAAAACAAATTATATGATCACTTTAAAAAATGGAAGGAAAGGCATTTCCTAAAATACAACATCCCTCTATGATAAAACCCTCAGCAAAACAGACATAGAAGAAATAAACTTCAAAATAATAAACGCAATGTATGACTAACTGACAATAAACATCATACTAAATGGGGAAAAGTTGAAAACATTCCCCTTTAGACCTGGAACAAAGCAAACATGCCAACTTTCACCACTTCTATTCAACATAGTACTGAAAATCCTAGCCAGAGCAATCAGGCATGAGAAAGAAGTAAAGAATATCCAAATTGGAAAAGAAGAAATCAAGCTCTCTCTGTTTGCCAACGATATACTTTTCTACCTAGAAAATTCCAGAAGACTTATCCAAAAGACTCATGGACTTGGGAGTGAATTTGGTCAAGTCTCAGGTTACACAATCAACACACAAATATACATCAATGAAAGCAAAACACAGAATCAAATTTAAAAAGAACTCAATTTCTTTTTTTTCTAATTTATTTATTTGTTGTAAAGATGTGGGGTACAATTCAGGGTTAGATATACAAACATTGATCATGCAGGTACCCTTGTTGATGAGGTATGCCCTCCCTCCCCTAGCAATTTCCACCAATTGCCTGTCCCACCCACCCTTCCCCTGACAGTTTTCCACTACTGCCAATTAGTTTCTTTCTTTCTTACTTTTTTTTTTTTGAGTTGGAGACTCACTCTGTCACCCAGATGGGAGCAACTGCTCCCGGCCGACCGCAGCCAGGACCTGCTGGGCTCCAGCAATGCTTCTCCCTCAGCCTTCCAAGTAGCTGGAACTACAGGTGCACACCACCACGTCTGACTAATTTTTTGATTTGTTGTAGAGATGAGGTCTCTCCAAGTTGCCCAGGCGGGTCTCAAACCCGC
>NW_007251357.1:1783-8923 GCF_000164805.1 Carlito syrichta | reverse complement strand
CTGGGCTCCGTGACTCAGCCTGTAATCCCGCACCTTTGGGAGGCTGAGGTGAGTGGATTGCCTGAGCCCGCGGGTTCAAGACCTGCCTGGGCAGCAAGACCTCATCTCTACAATAAATCAAAAAATCAGCTGGGTGTGGTAGTGCATGTCTGTAATTCCAGCTACTTGGAAGGCTGAGGCAGAAGGATGGCCGGAGCCCAGCAGGTCGAGGCTGCGGTGGCCAGAAGCGGCCACTGCACTCCAGTCTGGGCGACAGAGTGAGACTCCAACTCAAAAAAATAAATAATAATAATAATTGTTCAAGTTCACCTTATGGGTGAGAACATGTGGAACCCATTTCTTTGTTTTTATGATAAATCACTGAGTATGATCGACTCCAAATCCATCCAGGTTGCTGCAAAGTCCATATATTTGTCCTTCTTTAGGGCTGCATAATATTCCATTGTGTATATGTACCACATTTATGACTCAGCAATTCCCCTACTGGGAATATACCCGGTGGAACTCAAGTCATTCTACCAAAAAGATCCCTGTTCACATATATTTGTTGCAGCTTTATTCACAATAGCAAAAACACGGAACCAACCGTTTTGCCCATCGAAGCTGGACTGGATAAAACACTCAATTTCATTTACAATAGCTGCTAGAAAAAATAAAATAATATAGGGATATGCTTATCCAAGGTGGTGAAATATCTCTATGAGGAGAACTACAAAGCACTGATAAAAGAAATCATAGCGGGCACAAATGGAGGAAAAACATTCCATGCTCATGAAGTGGAAGGTTCAACATTGTGAAAACGACCATACTACTCAAAGTAATCTACAGATTCAGTGCAAACTACCGATGTCATTTTTCACAGAATTAGAAAAAAACAATCTTTAATTTATATGGAACTAAAAAAGAGCCTGAATAGCCAAGGGAGTCTTAAGCAATATGAACAAAGCCGGAGTCATCACATTACCCGATTTCATATTATATTACAAGTCTATAGAAAAAAAAGCATAGTATAGGGGCAGACACAAGGATGAATGGAATAGACCAGAGAATTCAGAAATAAACCCATATACCTACAACTGAGTGGTATTTGACAAAGCAGACAAAAATACACACCGGGGAAAAGACACACTATTCAATAAATGTTGGAAAAATTGGATAGCCAGGTGTAGAAGAAGGAAATTGGATCCCCACTTCTCACTATATACATAAATCGACTTAAGATGGATTAAAGATTTAAATGTCAGACTTCAAACCATAAACGTTCAGCAAGAGAAACCTAGGAAAAACTTTTCTGAACACTGGTCTTGTCAAATAATTTATGGCTAAGACTCCCCAAAACAAATGTAATCAAAACAAGAATAAAAGTGGAACTTCAACTAGAAAGCTTCTGGACAACACAATTAATAATCTGTAGAGTACACAGGCAACCTACAGGATGGGAGGAGATATTTGCAAACTGCATTTTCCAACAGCAGACTAATTTGCAGAATCTACAAAGAACAGACAGATCAGCAAGAAAAAAAAAGCCTATTAAAAACGGGCAAACAATAGAAACAGACATCTTTCAAAAGAAGAGATACAAATGGCCAGCAAGCATGAAAAACATTCGATATCACTAATCATCAGGGAAAGACAAATTAAAACCATCATGAGATACCACCTCACACCAGTCAGAATGATCATTATTAAAAAATCAAAAAAAAAAAATAGATGTTGGCATGCATGCAGCGAAAAGAGAATGCTTATACACTGTTGGTGGGATGAATTCTATAATACCAGACTTTCGTTTCATTTAGTACAACCTCTGTGTAAATCAGTATGGAGATCTCTGAAAGAACCAATAGTAGGCCTACAGCTCAATCTAGCAATCCCACTATGTGGTGATGTTTACCCAAAAGCAAAGAG
The DNA here is from genome assembly GCF_000164805.1 of Carlito syrichta. NCBI lineage: Eukaryota > Metazoa > Chordata > Mammalia > Primates > Tarsiidae > Carlito > Carlito syrichta. Next base: position 7,018 of record NW_007251357.1, on the reverse strand, counting down.
GTCCTTGTGCAAAAAAGACACCTGCCTGTGAAAGTTGATACGGCACTACTGACAATTGTAAAGATGTGAAATCAACCTAAATGCCTACCAACTGATCAGTGGTTAATTAAAATTATATATATATATATAAAATATATATATGTATATATCTCACGTTATAAAAAGAACAACAAGATGTCTTTTGTAGCAACATGAATGGAATTCTAGACCATTATCCTTAATGAGGAAATGCAGGAATGGAAAACCAAATACTGCATATTCTCACTTATAACTTGGAGCTGAGCTATGCGTCTGCAAAATCTTATAGACTGACGTAATGGACACTGAAGACGCACAAGGGGGGCGGTCAGAAAGGGAGGAAGGGATAAAAAGTCACCTATTAGGTAAAATGTGCACCATTGAGGGAGGTGAGTTTGCTTAAAAGCCAGAATCATGACTATGCATAGAACCAAAAACCATCTGTACCCCTAAAACTCTTGAAATAAAAAAAAAACCCTGCCCTTTGTGAAAAACTTAAAAAGGCAGGAAAACAACAACAACAACAACAACATTGATTTACAAGTATCTCAGAGATTCCAAGCAACCAGTAATTACTGGAGAAGGGGTAATCAGAGAGGTAAATAGACCTTCCCTAACTTAGGAGGTTGTGCCTATTTTGGACACAGAACTACAGTCTGAATTGTCTTTCTACTATCTCTGCAAAAATATATTACAGACATTGTGTTGAATTGAAAGGAGCACAAAGAAGATACAACCAAAAAACGCAAGATAAAATGATATTGGAGAGCTTTTCTAGTTAACAAAGATGGTCTGATGTGTGTGGCATTTGCCATATTTAAAAAATCTCTTTAACTGGTTATAATTTTTTTCTTATTCTGTTTAAATTTGTACCTAATTTTGTATTATTGTAATTAATGAGCCTCCCCCGCCCCCACTACCAGTTGTCTAAGCTTCTAGCCCCACAGACCAAGATCTGCTCCTGATGAGAATTGGGGACTGGGATAAATATTTTTCCCCATTTTTAATTTTTAGAAATTAAATAAAAAAGATAAAATGTTACGCAGATCTCAGTAACGTGTGTGTGTGTGTGTGTGTGTGTGTGTGTGTGTGTGTTTTGACTTCTAGAAAAGGGGTCAGGTTTCAATTTCACCTTGAGTCACTTTATTAATCTTTACAACATGTCATTCACTTACCTTCAATGGCTATTATTTAAGGCATCTCTGGAATCCATCACAAAGAGTCAGCTGTTACACAGTGTTTCCAACTAAAGGAACCCAGCACTAATGAAGGTTTCACAACAATGAGAGTTTGCAGTTTCTGCCTTAGAAAAGTCATCAACCCAATAGTAATCATACTGATGTCAATTACATCCTATATCCGGCTCCCACTGGAAAACAGGATATAGCAACTCTTTTAAAAAAATCAAACTGGTCTCACAGTCACTTCAGATCTACCTAATATGATATGTGCTGCCCATTTTTACTAGTATGTCATGGTGTAAACTTTTATATGCTTAATAACCAGTCAATTTCCAGGACAAATATTTTTGTGTAAGCATAGCTATCTACATAAAAAATTAACGTATTTTCTTGCTTTATCGTAAACTTTGAAACTAATGTTTTAAAAACAAATATTTGTCCTTGGGTTGATTTACTCTAGCTACTATTCTTAGTGTCCCAAACGGGTTATAAGTTATGTAGACTGTGAACAAATATTAAATATACATTGTGCTTTATTTTAATTTAAAAATTTAATAGTTTAAAAATTAAGAGGTAATTGAAATTAAAAATAAAATTAAAGTTAAACTACATTCATTTTAATAAACATAATAAACTACATTTATAAGGACTATAAGCAAAATAAAAATACTATTTATGAGAAAATGGTCTCTTGTTTTTGTGTTAATTTTATTTTAACTTATTGCATTACATTTTTGTATGTTTCAATTTAATATTTATATATCAAATATTGATTTAATAAACATGAAATCACAACCGTTATTTTACTTATTTTTTTGGTCTAGGCAGAGCAAATTCAATCTCTCAGTTTTAATTTTCTTTGAGTAGCTATTAGTCACTATCATCACTGAGTGTCATTTTGGAGGAAAAATGGTCAGTCTTAAACTGCAAAACATAATTGTCATAAGCAGAGACTAAAAAATGGAGAAAATATTAATTCATGCAATCTTATGCTACTTTTTACAATGCCCTAAAGGAAAATCCAACAATTTGCCATACATCTGTAATAGAAATATAGCGGAAAATATTCTTTTGAGCTGAGAGTAGTAGTTTGTAGAAAACATCCTGTGTGATGCTGCACGCAACCCTGCAGCATTTTATTATCATAGACAAGGAGAAGGGAGACTTGAATTGGAACCATATTCCCAAGTTTTAATGAGAGAGTGGTGGAAAGACAGTGGGTAGATAGTGTTAGCATTTTCGTTTGTTGTGACGTATGACAAATATTTGAAATCCTAAACAAGAAAGTGTTCCTATTGTAGTTTTCTCTGTATGTCTTTAATTTTAGAAATATCTGTGGATAAGAAAGATTTAGTAGCATGCCTGCAATAAATAGTAGTATAAAAATAACCAGGTTATCTGTAGAAATTTAGGCTGCTTAGAATATTAGCCTAAACTTTAATCATCAGTCATGTCACTGCCAAAGTTAGCAGAGTTTTGCCCATGACACCTATTATCACACTAGTCTTATGATGCACAAGTAATTTGTTTCATTGGATTGAAACCCATTATGAAGCACTTACTGGGAGCCTAATATGTGTTTAGTTCTATCTCTGACAGCACGAGACTTGTGTCTTAGAAGAATCTTCCTTACCTGTGGTAAAGACGTATACTGGTAGGAGTTGAAGGAGAAGCCAGATGGGAAGTACAAGAACCAGGGTTCTTGGTTCTCTGTCATTTAGAGATGTGCTCCCCTCACAGAAGTGAAAGAAGAAAATATTGCCTTGTTAGGGAGTTCTGTGTCATGAATGCACTCGTTGTATGCCTTGCTGTGAGCTTCTTTGTTTACATTTAACGTTGTGATGAAAATTTTGCAGCACTGACACTCTTGGACTAAAAACAAAACTTTATGTTTTACTATTCAACTAAGTGATGTCACACTTTTCACATAGTTTTTATATAGTTTTAGGTTTGCAAAAATTTTACAGATATATTAGGGTTCCCATAGACTACATATCTATTACTGACATCTTATATGTCCTAATATATTTGTCACCATTAACGAACAAAAATTAGTATATTATTATTATTAACTGAAGCCCACAGTTAATTTGAATTTATTTAGTTTTATTTAATTTTCTTTTTCTATTCCAAGTTCACATCACATTTAGTCATCATGTGTCCGTAGGTTCTTCTTGACTGTGATAACTTAATTTCTTTCTTTCTTTCTTTCTTTCTTTCTTTCTTTCTTTCTTTCTTTCTTTCTTTCTTTCTTTCTTTCTTTCTTTCTTTCTTTCTTTCTTTTTCTCTTTCTTCCTTCCTTTCTTTCTCTTCCTTCCTTCCTTCCTTCTCTCCTTCCTTCCTTCCTCTGTTTCTTTCTTTCTTCTTTCTTTCTCTTTCTGTCTTTCTCAGCAAATATTTATTATCTTTCACAGTTTCTGTGGGTCAGAAATCAGGGAGTAACGTAGCTGAGTAACTGTGGCTTGGGATCCCCCATGAGATTGCAGTCAGAAGGACTGTAGCTGTTTTCCAGACTTTCCTTATTATGCTATATTTGATAGTTTGGAAGAGTACTGGTTATATATTTTGTAAAAGGGATCTCTATTAACATTTTTTGAATGTTTCTCTCATGATTAGACTGATGTTATGGGACATTATGGGGAAGAGATAAACTACCATTTTAATGACATCACATCAAGAGTACACATGAGCAGCCTGGTTAACACTATTGATGGCATTTGATTACCTGGAGGGAGTAGTGTTCATGAGGTTTCTTTACTTTTTTCAGCTTTTATATCGCCCCATATTTATATTATACTTTTTGAAAGAAAGTTACTATGTACAGTCTCCAGTGACTTTACGTGTGGAAAATAACTTTCTATATCTTTGACATGTGAAACATACGTTGTGTGGAAGATATTGTATAGGTATTGTCCAGTTGACTCACATACAAAGGGAAAATTCACATAAATGCCATTTTCACTCAAAAAAATTGAAACTAAAAATTGCAGTTTTTTCTAAAAGACAGGGAAAAATAATATGGTGTGGATTAACTAAAAATAATGTTTAATTGTGGAGGAAAGAGGAGAAGTGGAAAAATTATAACAAGCTAGAAAAAACATCCAAAATATGAGATTATGGAAAAATTCAAATAAAAAGCTAAATTTAAAATTGACTGAATAATACCTTGATATGTGATTGAAACCAAATGAATGAAGGAATGTGTGGCCAATTTAAAAATATGTAATAAAAAGGCAAAGATAAAATGTAAAGAAATGACTTATGGAAAATCTGCTTTAAAATGGTTTGTGACAAGCAACCCCCAAAGGTAATCTTTCACACTCTCATCAAACACTTAAGAAACTATGCATAACAGATATTACAACACTACTAAACAACAATATTTGACAATATCTTGAGACAATATGTTGATTTCAGAGCCTAGATCATCAGCCCTCTTACACAGATACTTATATAGATAGAGCTAGGTTCAGAAAATCCTACTATAGCTTTGGTATAGTATTATAGAGGATGCCTGAAAGACTTTAGAAGTAGTGCAACCTCTGTGGAAAGAAGTGTGGTGATTCCTAAAAGTTCTAAATACCGACCTCCCATATGACCCTGCAATCCCTCTACTGGGAATATACCCTGAAGAACTCAAATCACTCTATCAAAAAGAAACCTGCACACGAATGTTTATAGCAGCATTGTTCACAATAGCAAGAACCTGGAGCCAACCACGCTGTCTATCAAAAGAGGACTGGATTAAACAAATGTGGTACATATACATGATGGAATACTATGCAGCCATAAAAACGAGCAAAATCATGAATTTCGCAGCAACCTGTATAGAACTAGAGTCTATAATACTGAATAATCTCTCACAGAAACAAAGATCTGAGTATCACATGTTCTTACTCATATCGTGGACCTTGGACATCTGCCATAATACTATAAGAAAAGGACTGACAGTGGTGGGAAACTATGGGGGGGTAGAGAGGGGAAGGGAGGTGGAACTAACGGTAGTCAATATCTGTCTGGGGATGGGGAGACACCC
>NW_007251357.1:0-1354 GCF_000164805.1 Carlito syrichta | reverse complement strand
TAAATCCAAAATTAGCCAGGCGTGGTAGCACCCGCCTGTAGTTCCAGCTACTTGGAAGGCTGAGGTGGAAGGATCGCTGGAGCCCAACAGATCGAGGCTACAGTGGCCGGGAGTGTGCCCCTGCACTCCAGTCTGGGTGACAGAGTGAGATTCCAACTCAAAAAAAAATATTTTTTTTCTGTGCTTAGCATAAAAAAAAAAGAAAACTTTTTGAGAAGTGATGTAATCAAGATGGCTGAATAAATTTCCAACTTGTATGTTCCAAAGCAACTATAATTTTGCAGCCATCCACAAACAAAAGTGCTTTTGTGGGAGCTTTGGGATTCAGTCAGAAGTCGTGAGACTCAAGTGGAACCCAAGACCTAGGAGGACTGTTTTGAGAGGACAAACCTATGCCTACACAACAAATTTGCTGACGATGGTCCTGGTTGCCGATAAATAAATGAGCCCATTCCTCTGTGAATTTGACTATAGCTCTATTTGACCTTGGTCCTGCTATGGTCTGAGAGCATTCCTTGCTCCATAGGGATCTGCTGGAAGACACACTCATTTGTGACATAGGGAAGGTTTGCCAATCTTTGTCATTTAGAAGATTCTTTTTTTATTATTTAGTTTAATTTAATTAATTTATTTATTATAAAGATGTGGGGTACAATTCAGAGTTAGGTATACAAACATTGAAAATGCAGGCACCCTTGTTGATGAGGTGTGCCCCGCCCTCCACTGGCAGCTTTCCTCAACTGCCAGTCCCACCCCCACTTCCCCTGTGTTTTCCGCTACTGCCAATCACTTTCTTATAGCATTATAATTGTTCAAGGTCACCTTATGAGTGAGAACACATGGAACTCAGTTCTTTGTTTCTGTGATAGATCACTGAGTATGATCGACTGCAAATCCATCCAAGTTGCTGCAAAGTCCATATATTTGTCCTTCTTTATGGCTGCATAATATTCCATTGTGTATATGTACCACATTTAAAAATAATCCCACCCAGCTTCGATGGGCAACAGAGTTGGTTCCACGTTTTTACTATTGTGAACAGAGCTGCATCAAACATACGTGTGCAGGTATCTTTTTTTTAGAATGATTTGAGTTCCACCGGGTATATTCCCAATAGGAGAATTGCTGGGTCATATGGAAGGTCAATCTCTAGTTCCTTCAGAAATCGCCACACTGTCTTCCAAAGAGGTTGTACTAGTCTGCATTCCCACCAGCAGTGTAGAAGCATTCCTTTTTCTCCATATCCTCGCCAGCATCTGTTGTTTGTCTTATTAATGATGGCCATTCTTACAGAGGTTAGGTGGTATCTCAATGTGGTTTTGATTTGCATTTCTTTAATGATGAGTGAGGCTGA
>NW_007251356.1:485551-491430 GCF_000164805.1 Carlito syrichta | reverse complement strand
TGAACATGAGAAGCTGATAAACTGCTTGAAAATGAAAGCAAACTCAGGATCTTCAAAGGCAAAGGATCTTCAAAGGCATAGAGAAATATGGTATCAGTAATGAAAACCTTGCTGTTAAACATAGGACTTTGGTTGGAACATGAGAAACTGATAAACTACTTGAAAATGAAAGCAAACTATACATGTGACAAAGGACTAATATCCAGAATCTATAAAGAATTCAAAGAAATCGGCAAGAAAAAAGCAAATAACATCACTAAGAAGTGAACAAATGACACGAACAGACATCTCTCAAAGGAAGATATACAAATGGTCAACAAACATATGAAAAAATGCTTAACTTCACTCATCATCAGGGAAATCCAAACTAAAACCACAATGGGATACCACCTTACACCAGTAGAATGGCCATTATTTTAAAAAATCAAAAGACAATAGGTACTGGTGCGGATGCAGTGAGAAGGGGATGCTTATACACTGCCAGTAGGAGTGTAAATAGTACAACCTCTATGGAAGTCGGTATGCAGATTTTTCAAAGAACTAAAAGTAGATCTACCATTCCATCCAGCAATCCCTCTACTAGGTGTCTACCCAAGGAATCATAGGTCATTATATAAAAGGATACCCGCACTCACATATTCACTGAAGCACAATTCACTATTGCAAAGATATGGAATCAACCTAAATGTCCATCAACTGATCAGTGGATAATTAAAATGTGGTATATATACATTATGGAATACTATTCAGCCAGCAAAAAGAATGAAATAATGTCTTACAATAACGAATGAAAATGGAGAGTATCATCCTAAGTGAAATAGCAGAGGAACAGAAAGCCGAACATCACATGTTCTCACTTATAAGCGGGAGCTAAACTAAGGATCTTCAAAGGCATAGAGAATGGTAAAATGGACACTGGAGACTCAGGAGAGGTCGGGGGAAAGGGGCAGAGGGATGAAAAAGATCACCGATTGGGTACAATGGGCACAGGCAGGAGTGGCGGATATACTTAAAGTCCAGACTTCTTTGCCATTATACAATGCAACCATATAGCCAAAAACTATTTTTACCTCCTATTGCTATTGAAATAAAGAAACAAGAAACAAATGCAAATATCTAGTATACTGTCAGAGATTCTCTTTCCATCTGCAGCCTAAATATCTCCCTCCTCAACAAACTGGACTTCAGTTGCTACAAGGAGAAACAGATTAGAAGAGGGACTGAAGACCATACACACCCATCTGAATTTGCTAGAGAAACTTGGAGGGGAGGTTCTCAAACATTTGCATCTATCTCTGTTGGTTTTAGGCACCCAAGTCACTACCTTACCTGAACCTGTGAGAGGAGAAGGGCATGAAAGTAATGGGGTTTGAACAGAGTTTAAAGTAGAAAAGGGAAGGTAATGTGACTTTGTGGAAGAGTTCTAAGTGCTTATTCAAGGTACTGTTGCTTCTACAACTGACTATGCAGTAGGACTTGATGTTATATGCTTATACTTTCTCATCTCATACATGGCAGAGAAGATTCTCCCTGGTCAAGAACAGCTACATGCAGAGAAGGGCCAGTAGGTTGGCTACCTCCTTTACTATTTTCAACAAATACATGAGTCAAAATTTTACACATTTTCTCCACCTTCTGATGTCCAAAGTGGTCACTACATAAATGCTGTCATGTTGCTTTCAAGTCTGAATTCTCCATCTCAGCAGTCCTGCATGTGTTAACACACTTATACTAACAGAGGTGGCTGATAAGCCCCCATAAAATTCAGGGACCTGTTAACTAAGCAAAGCTCCTTGGGACTATAAAGGCAGATTTGCAGTGCTAAATTCATCGAGCAGTCAGGGATAAACAGCCTAGTACCTCTTATGTGTTTCTGCTTTTGGAGACAGTATGGGCCTCTTTTATATCAGCTAGCCCACAAAGTAGTGTTCTTCTAGTTGGGCCCCAACTAATAGGCTATGTTAAAAGATGTCCAGAAAGTTGGGGCACACTCTGCAATTGTGGCCTCACAATCTTAATAACTGCATGACACAATTCTCTGATTAATGATTTTGCCAGTTGCAGGTAGTTGCCAGCAGGATGCAGCCTCACCTTGGAGGGACCTTTGAAGATTCTCAACTCATTACTTCCTTGACAGGGCTACTACCTATAGCCATTTTGAAAATTAGCTATTAACCTGTTACTGGAAATCAAAACTGAATGTCATTCCTATGCGGACCTTGTAACTCTATCACTTGACAGTCCCATTTATGGTGGATCACTTGTCAAATATAAATGGTATATAAACAAGAATGCAGGTCTGGCTCCAATAGCATCTAGGCTTCACATGAAAATATGGCAACGTATTCTTAGGGGGAAATTTTTCTTCTTACTCTACAGCTCAAAACAAAATTACCAGCTCAATGGGGCCCTTGATTTATTGAGGTTCCAGGACATACTGGGTCTGGTTGACTGATTTGCTTGAGCTGAAACCCAATGATATCCACTGGCTGCTGCAGACATTCAACCTCAGTCTTATGTATGCAATACTGAAAACAGACAAGATTGCTTGACTCAGTGAACAGAACTCAAAGACATTCCCATAAATATAGAAAATACTTCTCTCAATAAACCTTGTTATATTCTTATTGACTCTGGAGCTATCATCAATGGCCTAACTGTCTGCCACTTGGAAAACTATAGACTAACAAATTAAAGTCACCACTTTTGAGAGCCACTAACTCGGAAATAAATTTTTGCTTCTGATCAAATCATCTGTGTCATTTGTGCAGATACCCAAGTAAAGCCCATCCTATGAAAATACAAAATAGAATCAAGCTACTGATAGAGACTGTGCATGACAGAATGCCGTAAGTATTGCATAAATCCATTATCCTGCCCAACATGGCAAAACATCTGCTATCAGAGACTGGACACAAAGGAAAGGATTCTGTTTTTCAGATGCAGAGATTACCACAGCAAGCCAGACTTGAGGTTCACGTCAAAAGTTGACCAGTTTTTCCCTCGCAAATTGATGACAGTATACCTTTGACCTCATCTTTCAGTTATTGGTGCCTTACCAATACTGATAACTGTTCAGGCTATGCTGTTTCTGTTCCACTCATTGGCTCACTCTAGCCACATCATTGTGGCCCTTAAAACAAATCTGTATTAAGTTAGTGGCTTTATAGGCCATTTGCAGTCTGAAAATGGTGTACTTTTTAATCACAAAAGCTACCCAGAAACGAGGACACAGCAGAGGTACTCCATGGGCCTTCCACACTTTCTACTGTCCAGAAGTATGTGGTATGATTGAGCATTTGAATAGCCTTCTCAGAAATTGACTCAAAAAGATTTCTGACTCATCTCTTTCACCTCCTCCTGGTCTAAAAATCTGAGTAAGGCAGTTTGGTCATAAAATATCGCTGTCCATGGAATTGAATCATTTCTTTTTGGCCACTTCATGGTTAATGATCAGGAAGAACATGCACAAGCGCACGCACGCACGCACACACACCCTATACACAGTTACATACACTTATCTGAAAATCCAAGATTCTGCCTGACCATTTCTGGGCATGATGTGTCCTTATGTACTCCAACAGTAATCCCCAGGATGCCTGGGCACAACCTCTAGTGATACCCTAGCCAGAGACCTAGAAGGTTCAAATATAATTCTGGTTTAACTATGTGTATTGTTGTCTTGGTTTGTCATTGTCCTAGATCAAAAGGATAATGGCCACCTGTTGAGTACACTGCTCACTAAAGTCCCCCAACCATGGCCCCATGGACAAAGGTAGGATACACACTGGATCTCCATACATTTTTAAAAAATGCTTTTGTGCCTTTTGCACCTGAATGTCGCAGATGATAGATCTAGGTGCCAGTAGTGAATGAGTAGAAATAAGCTAAATTTATAGTGACTGAAATGAGGTAAGCTGATTATTTTGACAGTGGAAGAAGAAAACAATGCAGTCTAATAATGGAGAAGAAACATTAGAATCTGAGAGGTATGAAGGAGGGATATTAAATCACTTGTTTTTTGGTTTTTTGTTTTTTTTGGTTTTTTTGAGTTGGAGTCTCACTCTGTCGCCCAGACTGGAATGCAGTGGCCGCTCCCGGCCACCGCAGCCTCGACCTGCTGGGCTCCGGCGATCCTTCCGCCTCAGCCTTCCAAGTAGCCGGAATTACAGGCATGCGCTACCATGCCCAGCTGATTTTTTGACTTATTGTAGAGATGAGGTCTTGCTGCCCAGGCAGGTCTCGAACCCGCGGGCTCAGGCAATCCACTCATTTCAGGCTGAGCCAACGAGCCCGGCATCACTTGTTTTTCAAAACCATCCTTTCACCTTCCTAGGAAGAAAAATGCCCTGATGTGGCTCTTTCAAACTTTGGCAAGGGCCTTTAACTTAACTGACGGCTAGGTCTGCCATATCCACCACATGCTCTAATCACAATTTGATTGTCATTCCTCTTAAACTTACTGAGAATTCTATCCAAAACAGAAGGGGATGGGCTCAGTCCCTTCCCCAAAATAACACCAATCAACACCTCACTGCTTATAGCCATTACTCAGTTATTTCATGAGATGGACAAATGCCACTAGTTTGCCATTTGGACAAACAGAAAAAATTGAACTGCCCACAGGCATTCTCTGCAAAGACAAAAAAGAGATGCAATTATATGAGGTAAGTTGAGAAACTTAAAGTTTACTATCTAGTGAGGAAGGCGCTTATAGGTGCTGTCAACCTATGCTTCCTGGCTGATGTACATCCCAGTACACCAACAACTGTAAATAATACTCTCTTTCCAGAGGCACCATCTGTACCTCCATGACTGAACTTCTTTTGTAGAAGCCAAGCATTATTTGATTCCTTCCTAAAAACATGGTAGCTTGCACCTTAGCAGTAGTTATGAGATTTTCAACTGTTTATGAAAACATTCCCAATAGATCATGTAGTCCTTACACAACTATAGAGACCATTCCAAAATGAGTGAATAATTAGTGTACTCATACTCATCCTATAGGCAGTTATTCAATTAGAAAAAGTGGTACAAAATTTGTCTAATTTTAGTTGAAGCAATCAATCACACCACCTCAGGCATTGAAGGTGAAGGCATTCAGGTCAACATCAACTCACTGTCCATATGTTGTTATTGACAATATAATTATTCTGTACTTCCTCCTTGAGAACCAAAATAAGGCTTCCAACACAAATACATCCTGTTTTATCTGGATTAATGTACCTGGATTGTCCTGCTGGACTGCCACAATCCTATATCAAAATAATAGTAACCACTTGGAAGTGAGGACCAAAGGGAGGCACAAACTTTACCTGTACAATGACCGCTAGTATATCTAATGCTGAATTGTACCCCACATCTTTAAAACAAATTTTTTTAAAACACATCTTTGAAAATTCAGCCATAAAAAAGTAACTACTTAGTTGAGTAAGTCCCCCTACCATGCCCCATGTACAAAAGTAGGAGATACAGTACTCCCTGCTTATCTACAGGGAATACATGCCAAGACCCCCAGTGGATGACAGAAACCAAGGATAGTACCAAACTCTACTATTTATTCAATCTGATAACCAAGATGGCTACTAAAGTAACTAATGGGCAGGTAGCATATACAGGGAAGATAAGCTGGACAGAAAAATGATTCATATCCAGGGTAGGATGAAGTGGGATAACAGGAAACTTAATCATACTACTAAGAACAGTGCACAACTCAAAATCTTTTACTTGTTTATTTCAGGAATTTTCCATGTAACATTTGAGGACTGAAGCTGACCATGAGTAACTGAAACTATAAAAGTGAAACTACAAATAAGGGGCACTTCTGTAATTGGGTCTCTATACATTTTTAAAAATTCTTTGTTCCTCTTCCATCTGAA